>NC_133778.1:52864347-53045532 GCF_003597395.2 Chelonoidis abingdonii | reverse complement strand
CAGGACTCTGCACTTGTCCTTGTTGAACCTCATCAGATTTCTTTTGGCCCAATCCTCTAATTTGTGTAGGTCCCTCTATATCCTATCCCTACCCTCCAGCGTATCTACCACTCCTCCCAGTTTAGTGTAATTTAGCCACTGATAACCCAGTATTGCTGCTGTGAAAGTCAGTTGGAGTTTTTCCACTGATTTCACTGGGAACAAATCTTTGGGACCAGCTTTTGTAAGCCGTTTTCAAATGAAGTAATAAATATAATGCAATTTTAACAGCATATGGGAAAAAATGAAAGAAAACATTATTGTGGAGTCACTGTTATTTGCGAGCAAACTATTTTAATTCCCAATCACATTGTCCAGAGATGGCCTTTATTTCTCTAGGTGAAATTCTTTCCCTACACATAATTTCATGCATATTTCCCTTGCAAAATGGAGGCTGGGGAGACATCCAGCTGAAAAATCAGACCAATTTGATTTTTCTGATTTGAGAATGACTCCAATTGAAAATGATCATATGAGCTGTTTGCTTGATGTAAATGCAGGACAAACTTACAATACTCTGTTTCTTAGCAACTTCCATGGCATGTTTCACCTCAGGAGGCTCCAGCATGATGGAATAGTTGGACTTGCCTTTCTCCTTCACAAACTTCTTTTTATAGTTTGTCTGCGTGGAGGAAAAAGGGTTTGTATTATATGTCACTCATTATTCCCACAAGGAGCTGTGTTCTTCTGACACTCACAATAATGCCTCACAGAAGCCAACTGAGCTAGCCAGAGAAATCACTTACTTCTTCTAAACATGCATCAGCAGAAACAAGGAAACCTGGTTCCCTGCAGTGTTTAGAAGATATCCAAACACATCCTGCTGAACCCCTCTGCAGCATTTGATACCTCCAATCACCAAATATCCCTATCCCACCTCTAGGAAACTGAAAGGTTGACTGGAAATGCCCTGAAATGGTTCCGGTCTTTCCTGTCTAATCAAAGGCTTCTCTGGTAGCATATTCCAGCACTCCATCCTTTCATGGGAATGGTAGGAGGTTAACAGGTGCCAGTGAATGTGCCCCCGGAACGGACCGTAACCAGCCCAATACAGTTTACAGTCTCAACAGCAGTTCTCCAATCCAGCCTGAAGACAATGTGTTGGAGCTGGAAATGGAAATCAGACTGATAGCAGACAGAGGTCTCTTGAAATATTTTAAAAGACATTACCCCAGCCAAAGGGACATTGTTTATTGCCACCAACAAAATCTTAAACCACTTAGAAAAAGTGAGGATCCAGAGCGCCTGCTAATGCATAATACATTAGAAGCAACTTACAGCATCAAAAGTTACCTGAAGCATGTCTGAGTAGGGATCCCTCATAGTTAAGAGCTATGAGATGTGATGTTTTGGGCCTTGATGCAGCAAAGCATTTAAGCATATGCTTAACTTTAAGGTCATGAGCAGTTCTATTGCTTTCAAATGTCTCACTAGACAGAAATTAGAAAATGCATATGGAGGGATGTACAAAAAATGCTTCATATGATCAAAAAATACTGTGAATGTAGCAATAGCAAAATTCTACATGAGCAAAAAATGTTGCACTATACTTGTCACGCACCTCACTGACATTCTTGGTCACCTCTTTGACACGAACAGTGTCCTGTGTCTCAGGTAGGGTTGTATAAGAACCATGCGGAAGCTGCCTCTTACTTTGCTCTTTGTATTTGTTCTGAATGCACAGAGAAAAAATAGTTGAAAGAAATATAGGGTATAAGAAGGAACTATTTATGAAGACACAAAATATTACATGTGGTACCTCAGATACAAGAGAGCTGACACACTTAGAGAGGAGGATCTGAGGTGTGTCTGGGACAGCAAGGCATGTTCCTCTAGCTTTGTTATGCTTCTCTTTGTATTTTATCTGGAGGAGAGAAAAGATGTTATTTTACGCAATTTATTTGTCTTATACTGACTTTAAAAATGGGCTTCAAATATACTCATCTTACTATATACGTCAGAGCCTTGCAAACCCACTGATGTGAGTAAGGGTTTTCAAGATTAGGCCCATAGTTTGATTTGCCTGTCAACTTTAATATGCTCCAGACTATATATTCCTACACATTTCACTAGAGCTTAAACTCAGATCTTGTTACTGTATTGCCAACATTTATTCTACAGTCATGATGCTAAGCCCAAATGAAAGCAGCAGCTTTGGATTTAAGTATGTACACATAATGCATGCATTTCAATGTTTGGAGTTTAAACCTGTGTCAAAACCAGAATAATATTTTACCATAAAAGTTGGGTATTTGGATAAAAAGGGCCACAAATCTGAACTGCCTCTAATTTATGTTTGCAAATCAACCAACCAGACCAATGAGTTTTGCAAGACCAAAACCATCCCAGATTTTGTAAATTTGTTAATAAAATGAACAAACAAGCCCAATTAATGAAATATGAAATTCTGAGCAAAATTTTCAAACCTAGATTCCCTAAGTCCTTATTTAGATGCCTAAATAGAAGTGCATGTTTTTCAGAGATATTGAGCAACCCCTGCTCCCATTTAAGAACCGAGGTTCGGAAACTATGCCCAGACAAAATTATCTGCAACAAATTTCTACTAAATGACATTCACAAACTCCAGAGTTTCCATTTTGATGGTATTATATTTACAAAAACAATTGGACACACAACATAGGTTTTAGGTTCCTTAAATAGCATGTAAGCTGTTAGCAAAGGAATAAACAAAGTAGAAGTTCAAATACTTACATCACTTGCCAGGATGGCATTCTTCAAAGCCAAAACTGTATTTTTGTCATCTGTGACAGATAGTTTGCATCCCCTAAGGAACTCTCGGTCTAGCTTGTAGTCATACTGTCAGACAAGAAAAGAAAAGCTGACAAAAAGTCCCCCAAACCTTTGCTGTGAAAGAGCGATGGAGTATGGGAGGGAAGGAGTGTAAGCTAATATAATATTTTCTAGTTTCCTCACATCACTCTGTTGCAGAGATGCCTTAGCTGCTTGGAGAAAGTCAGGTCTATCAACAGTCCATTGCCAATGAGCCTTAGTTGCTTCATATTTCTTCTTGTAATCCAGCTGTTTAAAAAGACACATTAATGAAAATCATATCATTCATAAACTCAACATAGACAGAACCTATTTCTCCCCTTGCCTGAACAACTGCATGAGAATTGGGGGAAAAGGCAGGAAGTCATGCTTGGAAAAGTACACATCCATGAAAGCAACACTTTTGGGATATGCTTCTCTTCTGAGTCATGGACAATGCAGAGGAAGTCTATTTGTGCTGGTCTTTTTCCCTGCCAGGTTGAAGGAGCATATGCAGTATTGAAAAGTGGGCGTGGCCTCGAAGAAATCTGATGTGTTATCTCACTAGCCATCTCAGTGCATCCTGGACCCACACAATGGTGTGAAGGCTTTCAGCCCTTCCTACATAGAACTTATGCTAGCTACAAGATTAAATAAATTAGCATGGAAAATACTAGGACCACCTACACCTCCATGCCTGAGGAATTAGGAGGTGCCTGAAGATAATTGGTGTTTGTGCTACATGTTGGAAATTTTGTATGCATGGATAATGCTTTGTAAACTCAGCATTTCATTTCAACCCATGATAAAACACCACATTCTTCAAAGATAATCAAAATTATCTGATAAGCAAAAGAACACAAAAGACCATGTTGGGGGTTTCAGCAAAATCCAGACTAAATGGAGATGTTCCGAATAACATTTTCTATATACTGGCTGTGATTTTCAAAAAAGAACATAAAGGGACCCACAGTCCCAATGAATTTCAATGGAAGGTGAGTGCCTAATTCCCATAGAGTCCTTTGAAATACCAGCCATTGACAATAACAGTGAAAAGCAGTAATAGCACTGAACTCACATTGCTGTTTACTTTGTAGGCAGCTTTGGCAGCTTTAATATGAACAGCATCTGGTACAACGTTGCAGTGAGACTTATTCTTCTCATAAACTTCTTTGTATTTCAGCTGGTGAAAGAAACATATTCTGAGTATTTATTCATGTGCTACAACTCAATGAAAGTAAAACAGCAGCAGCAGCATGTGGAATTCCACTTTTAGGCAAATCACCTAATTGTTTAATTAAAAATTATAACAGAAAAGGAAGAAGCATCCATAGATCTTGTTTTCAGGCATTCCACACACAAAAGATACACTGTCTTCAGCTGGAGTTCCATTTGCATGGAAACATAAAGATGTATCAATTTAATTCAACATGAAATACACAGTCCACACTAACTTGTGTTTAAAGCTTTTGACCAAGATTTTCAAGTGACTAATTATTCTGGGCGCTTACTACAAGATACTTTAAAGAGACCTGATCCTCAGAGAGTGACTGCTCAGCACTTTCTGAAAATCAGGCTTCTTAAGGTGGCTCAAGTTGAGCTTTCAAAAATGTAAAAGCAGCAAAGAATCCTGTGGCACCTTATAGACTAACAGACGTTTTGGAGCATGAGCTTTCGTGAGTGAATACCCACTTCATCAGAAATACCCACGAAAGCTCATGCTCCAAAACGTCTGTTAGTCTATAAGGTGCCACAGGATTCTTTGCTGCTTTTACAGATCCAGACTAACATGGCTACCCCTGTGATACTTCAAAAATGAAGATACTCCAAATCACTGGCCACTTTTGAAAATTTTTGTCCTTCAGAATTGTGTATAGGCAACTAGACAATATTAATACTTTCTACTTCTCATCTATATGGCCCTCATTACTGTTGTATCCATGTACCTCACAATCTTTTAATGTATTTATGAGGATGGGAAATCCTATTATTCTGATCTTACAGATAAGGATCTGAAGCACAAAACAACTGAGTAACTTGTCCCAGGTGACACAAGAAGTCTGTAGCAAAGCAGGACTTTGTACCCAGAGCTCTCTGTTCCTTAGAGTAGTGCTATAGCCATTGGACAAGCCTTGCTCTCGTATACTTTCATCCTTTCTTTTCTATAGCACCATTCACCTGAGAATTTCAAAAGTCTTTTACATACATTAATTAATTTAGCCACACTGCTCTGGGGTATTTATTATCCCCACAGTACGGATGGGAAAATGGCATGACAGTGATTAATCCAAGGCAACACAAAAGCTACTGGCCAACCCAGAGAGAGAAACCAAGAAACCAGATGCCCAGACCTGTGATCTAAAAAGAGAATAGCTCAACATGTAGCTTTCATTACAGGTAAGAATTGTTCTAGTCCACCCATCATTATCCCATGAACTACGCTGAAAAGCTACATGAATGAGTATAGCTTTTCAAAACATTGTTATATTGCCTGTCAATGTGTCAGATGCGGCAGGAGGAAATTTAGACTATATCATTATTATTTTAATTCAATAAGAGGCTAGTTGTTATGGCAGCACTATCTACAAGGTAGAAATAAACAGTATTGTGTAGTAAAATAAAAGTTAATTGTGCATCGTACTGATATCACATGCCAGGCATAGTTTACTTACATCACTTATTCTGTCTTTGACCTTGCGCATTAGTAGTAAGAGAGGGGTGTCATGGATTGTGGTGTACCCTTTAGACTTGGCCTTCTCAAATTCCATCTTGTAAATAATCTGAGGGTAAAAATTGTTAAATCATATTTATTCTGGCTAACAATTCTGGTACAATTTAAGTGTTTTTAAAAAAATCAAGTTGAAAAATATTTTATTGTGGCTGAGGAGGACTCAATTTTTTAATTAGCATACTTCGAAGGTCACAATTCAAAGTAGGAAGATGTACTTAAGATATATTTAGCATTATGATATTATGGTAATTATACTTACATCACTGATTTGCTTGTTGACTTTTGCAGTCCTCAGATGTTCTGGGGTATCCACGATTGAAGTAAACTTGTCCTTCTGCATTTCATACTGCCTCTTGTATTTAAACTAATGGGGGCAAAGAAGAGGACATTAACTATATGAAACAAGAAAATATCTTCAAGAAGAGACACAATCATGTTAAATTTGCATACTGCAATGTATGGGCCCATCTCCCACTGAAGTCAGTGGAAGCTAGGCATGTGTGCATAGACAGAATGTGGCCCTATGAGCCAGACTGCATGAAGCCCTTATTCATATTGGAGCATCCGAGCCTGTTTGTGTGAGTTACTCCCTCATGTGGTCTCATGCTGATTCCAATGTGAATAAGAGCTCCACAGTCTGGCACTGCAAGTACATCGGCCTGAAGGTGTAAAATAGAACTCTGAGATTAAAAAGAATTCTAAGCAGTTCTGTAAGGTCAGTGAAAGTACTGCTTTTGTTTTTAATCACACTGGACAAGATTCCCTTTTAAAATCAGTACCAGGCTGAAAGACTTTAATTAAGGTTTGGAAAAATATAAACATGGCAGACTGGACCAAGCAACCCCTCTAAATATTTCATTGCGTGCCAAACAATATTGGGGCACTGATGCCATAACAATGCTTAAAATATATGTGTATAGTTTCTTTGAGGGCCATTTTGTCCAGCTCTGGGCCTAATCCTGTTTTCATGAAATACACTGAGAGCAGGACCTGGCACTAAGAATGACAATTTACTACAGATGGGCTAGGGACAGGTGGAGGAAATCCAGAGTTTGTTAAAAAAAACTAACTTGCACTTTATTCCCTGAATCATCCAAACTGGGAATATTTTGGTTACAAATGAGAAAATAATGCATGCATTAGAGATCAGAACATCAATGGACACAAAATAAAGATAAGAGCATACAAACAACACTCAGAACAGACTCGTCTCATGTGAACATGCAGGTCAGGCTGAGTGCTTATTTTCCATACTTCAAATATGCCAGAGTTTACTTGGCAACATTTTAAACAAGAAAAATAGAATTCCATTGCTGAATTCAACAGAAATTATCTAACAAATGCCTTTGCCATCTTAGTGCTGTGCTGTGGGATTTTATTAATGTTAATAATTATTAGAAAAGGGTGTTGTGGGTGGGTTTTTGTGGTGGTGTTGCTTTGTTTGCTTTTTTGCCAATGACATGGGTAACAAGTATGTACGGAATGAGGATACAGAATGGATTTTACAAAATTTAAACACTAACAAATGCTGTTGACTCAAGTACAGGTATAAATATGTAACAGCTCTGGAATGAGTTGCATTAACATCCGCCTGGTACATCCAGAAACTATGTAGGAGTCCAGATTTGATGAGTCTGGAAAACTAAATCTGAACGCTAAATATTAGAATCATTTCCGTGTTGATGAATTTACCTTTCTTCATAATCAAAATTTTAAAAGCGTTTGTTTTTCCTTTGTTCTGTAATAATGAAATAACTGAATTGTGCTCCCATCTGCCCAATATGAACATAAAGGAATAAAGAGCTTCTCCCTGTTGCATGCCTGCAGAAGGACTGCCTGGAAACTAAACTGGACAAAAAGAAAAGCTGGGGCATGGAGTAGGTGAAGCCACAATTCCCTCGCTTCCCCCCCGCCTCTCTCACACACACAGCAGCAAGAGTACACTGCACTCCTCCTTGCACTACTGTAGAGCTCTGAAAAGTATGGGTCTTCTGGAGACACTATGACTCCAAATGCTCTACCTGGGATGGTGAGACTCCATACTATTTTCAGTACAGAGCTGCAGATAAATGCATAAAATAAATGCTTCCTTAGGTTTTAATTACATTCATTAGCCAGTTCTGTCAAGGGGACTGTGCACAGGGCAAAGTAACACTCAGTATGAGAAAGGATGGCATAACTGGTTCCTGGGTGATATGAGTGATGGATGGGATACAATGCCACTTTTACAGTTTCATCCTGCAAACACTTATGAACATGAGTAAAGTTACTCACATATGTAAGAATTTGCAGGATTTGGCCAATGAACTATGTTAGGAAATATTCATGATTAACATTTTTTATTGAGGATTATAATATGGCCCAGTAGATGAATGGAAAACCAGTTCAGGCTCCGATGGGAGCTGGATCCGGCCCAGAGAGTAATAGGTATAATTGCAGAAGTTCCATTACCAAGTAAAGAGTAGCAAATACCTGGGAAAACATTAGAGCTCAAGATCAGTAGAAATTCAGAGAATTCATAAATATTAAAATGTTAAACATTCAAGCAGCTAAACTGTGTGTATAATGTCTTCTTGCAACAGAAGCCATTCACATTACCTGGCTCCACAAGTTTGTGTTGTAAAGTGCTGTCAGCATATCTGGTCTCAGAATTTCATTACATCCATGTTGCAGGAACAACTTGGCACTAGACTTGTATTTTTTCTGTCCATGAAAAGAGCAATGAAGCACAAAAGATACTTGTGAAGTCAATGAACAGTACAGTTTTAGATCACAGTCACATTCACAGTGATGAGATTTAGGCAAGCATAGTATGTGGTACTCACATCATTGCATGCCTGGACAATATGCATCCATACAATTTTAAACATGCATTTTTAATTAATGGTGCCAATTTGTAAGGCTTGCAATGATTTACCAACTCCTTAAAACAATCAGAACATTAAGCACCTTTTGGAAAAAAAAAATAAATCTTAGACCAAAAGGGCATTTAACCAATCGAACAAGTGCACAGTTGCCTTATATTTGCAATTAGATGGAAAAAATAAGTGTAAAAATCATTTTAAAAAAAGAAACATAGTCAAGAATAAGTGCATGATACAACATCCACTGAAGTCAATCAGACTCTTTGCACTGATTTCAGTGGACACTGGATCAGACTGTAGGTGAGAAAGATGTATGCAGGATTGTTGTAGCCCTGTCAGTCCCAGGATATTAAAGAGACAAGGTAGGGGAGGACCAGCTTCCTCTGTGTAAGCGTAAAGCTTGTCTCTCTCACCAACAGAAGATGGTCCAATAGAAGATATTACCTCACCCACCTTGTCTCTCTGAGAAATACGTCATGCAAATATCAACTGATGCACAATATATGAGAATACATAGAGAAACGACAAACTAGTTAACTCAAAAAGCAGCTGTGGTCTTTGGGTGGCAAAACAGATACTGTGTGATAACACTGAACCAGAACACCGTAATATCATAGGTGAGACTACGACATCATTGGCTATACACATTTCAGGCAGATAAAGATGTGCTGTGTGCGATCCAGCCACATTTTGCTTGCACTGGTCAGCACTGCTACAGTAACAGACTGCTCAGTTTATCTCTCCATTTGGCCAGTAAGATTCTAGGCTCATCCACAACAAAACTGTAATTATCTTTCCTCTTCTCATACTCAGATTTGTATGTTAAATTGTAGCAAAGTAAAAAGGCGAGGGCACAAAGAAACACTGAGATAACAGCTTCAAAACTGACATTTTACTGTGCATAATATTTAAAAAGATATTGTTCAGGACCTCACCCAAATTAGAAAAATAAAGAAAAAGCAGAGGAAATCTGGATAATTTATAAATAAGGCTAAGATTTTGTCAAGAATATTTTTAGTAAAAGTCATGGACAGCTCCCAGACCCCAGTGATTAATCCAAGGCAACACAAAAGCTACTGGCCAACCCAGAGAGAGAAACCAAGAAACCAGATGCCCAGACCTGTGCTCTAAAGAGCAATAAACAAGAATTCACAGAAGCCTGTGACCTGTCTCTGACTAAAAATATCACTGACAAAATGGGACTCCAAGGTCCCTGCCACCATGATGAGTAAGAGTTCTGGGGTCCTGCTGCATGACAGTTGAGCAGCTATGGGCCCCGCACCACCTATGATGGCTGGGAGCTCCAGGGTCCCCCGCCATGGGGACTGGGCTGCTGCAGGGTCCTCTTGCCTGCCACAGCAGCTGGGAGCTCTGTGGGAGTTCCCCCGCTGCCTGCTGCGGCTGGGAGCTGCAGGGTCCACCCACCGCAGCTGGGAGCTGCAGGGTCCCCCGACCAGGGCAGGAACTGGGAACTGCAGGGTCCCCCCCACCACAGCGGGGTCTGGGAGCTGTGGAGGGGCCTGCAGCCTGGGGCAGAAAATGTCACAGAGGTCTCTGGAAGTCACAGATTTCTTGAGTTCTTGAGTTCTCTGACCTCCATGACATAATCATAGCCTTATTTATTAATGTTAATATAGTCTGAGTCTATTAGCTCCCATGTAATTGCTTTGCATGTGTAGCTGAAAAGGAACAGCATTAGCTGGTCCATTATAAAATAATAATGTTGAAACACAGAGCTGGATAGAATAGATTTGTGGGTAGTATTGTTTTCCTAATGCTAATGAAATTCTTTATTCAGTGTGATTCTTTACCATTTTCACATGACAATCACAAGTTAAGTTTTACTGATTTAAAACCCTGTTTCTAAAAAGGAAACTGATACCTTTCAGAGTTATTGACTTTTTATTGGCCAGCAACTGAAAGCGCTCTTTGCATTTTCACTACTGAAATGTGGGTCAAAAGGTTACTCTGTTTTAGTTATTATACACCTGCTTTACTCATCGCTATAGATATCAAGAACATCCTTGCCCTTCTTCATTTTTGTCTAACTTTAAGACACATTTGTTTTCAGTAGCTTTTCATTTATTTCAATGTATTTTCCACTATGCAGGACAGATGAACTTTTAATTTAATGAAGGGCCTTGAGATGCTACTTGATCATGACATGCCACAAAGGTCTGTTATCGTACTTACCTCATTCATTAGCTGAGTTGCATGTTTAAAATGCCTATTAATTGGACAGTCTGCTACATACTCAAACTGAGACTTCGTCTTTTCAAATGACTCCTTGTACTTACACTGGAGAAAACAAAGAAACTAGTCATTCCAGAGTAAAATTAAAAGAAAGACCATGAAAAAATATGAACTGAAAATACATCTACACCAAAGGAATAGTGGAATTATTGCATATATAAATACATTTAAAAATGAAAAATATTACTTGGGTAACGTAGCTGTAGATATAGAAGTCTACTGTTTGTAATGGTCTTCCAAGGAAAGCAATGGAAACATCAAACCTTCAGACATTAGAAATTAGATTTGGAAACACTAAAAAATGTTCAGTAGAGAACAATTGCATTAGCAGTGGATAAAAAGGATTAACTAAAAGGTCCCTTTACTCTGATCTGTATGATACTGTAACTTGGATTATTTAAAATGTGTTGCACCAGATTCTGCCCTGAAATATTCATATCCATATGGGAGGGCAGAATTTGGTCCTTTAGCTAAAAGATAATCATCACACAACCAAACTTTAAAACAATTCTTCCAAAAGTCATGAAGAGATTTATGTACCCCACTGTAGAGGACTTTGTTCTTTTCTGCTAGAGCAAGATCAGGAGTATCCCAGGCATAACAACCAAAGCCTCTAAGCAATGATAAGTCTTCTTTGTATTTAAACTGTAGAAAGAAAGTAAGAAGATAAATTAAAAAACTTGGAATAATTTCAGTTGGCAAAAAAAATATTATCCTATTAATGCTGAAATACCATCCAGATCTAAGTATAACACATGACAGTTATAGTTATGTGAATTCCTGCGTGTCATAAACAGATGGTTAAGGGTTAAGGTCTTTTTTACCTGTAAAGGGTTAAGAAGCTCAGTAAACCTGGCTGACACCTGACCAGAGGACCAATAGGGAGACAAGATACTTTCAAATCTTGGTGGAGGGAAGTCTTTCTTTGTGCTTTGTGTTTGGTTTGTTGTTCGCCCCCGGGACTGAGAGAGACAAGACATACACCCAGGCTTCCCAATCTTTCTGAATCAGTCTTTCATGTTTCAAAATAGTAAATAATAGCCAGGCAAAGAGGATTAGTCTTATGTTTGTTTTCTTAACTTGTAAATGTGTCTTTTTGCTGGAAGGATTTTTACATCTGTTTGCTGTAACTTTGTATCTCATGCTAGAGGGAGGGAGGTCCCTCTAGTCTATATGAATCTGAGTACCCTGTAAAACATTTTCCATCCTGATTTTACAGAGATAATTTTTACCTTTTCTTTCTTTAATTAAAAGCTTTCTTTTTAAGAACCTGATTGATTTTGCCTTGTTTTAGAATCCTAGGGATTGAGTCTAAACTCACCAGGGATTGTGAGGGGGAAGATGGGGGGATGGTTAATTCCTCTTTGTTTTAAGATCCAAGGAATTTGGATCAGCGTAAGCCTCTCAAGGCAACCAAGGGAGGGGAGAGTCTCGGGGAAAAAGGTGGGGGATGGTTAAATTCTCCTTGTTTTAAGACCCAAGGGATTTGGGTCTTGGGTTCCCTAGGGAAGGTTTTGGGGGAACAAAAGTGTGCCAGACACAGACTTCTGGCTGGTGGCAGCGTACCAGATTTAAGCAAGTAATTAAGCTTAAAAGTGATCATGCAGGTCCCCACTTCTTGAACCCTAAAGTTCAAAGTGGGGAAAAAAATATTATCCTATTTAATGCTGAAATACCATCCATATCTAAGTCTAACACATGACAGTTACAGTTATGTGCGTTCCTGCATCAATTACCTTGCTAACTACATTTGTTTTTATACAATTAAGGGGCCAGCTTGTAACCTCAGTTAAATCATTGGGGTTGCACAGTTGTAATTGAGAGCACAGCCCGGAAGAGTCCTTGGGTTAAATCCTGACTCCAGTGGGAGCGAGGCCACAGGATTTCACATATTAAATATAAGCCATGAAAAAAAATGAACATTGTTTTTATGTCTCAATAACATGCTCACAAAAAATCACCACTGAGATAGTTAAAAGTACCAGTGTCTTTCACATGTTGTAATAAACCAGAAAGACTGCTAAAGTGTTGCTAGGGGCTTGTCCTGTGACAAACAAGTTCAAGCAACAGAAATAGGGCCCAATACAACTTCCACTAAAGTCCATGGGAGTTTTGTCACTGCTTTCAATAGGAAGTGGCCTTGTTCACTTGATTTGCTCTGTTGATTCTGAAAACATGCCGAGCAACTGTGAAACTGATCACTCTTTCATTTCAGCAGATGATACCTGAGAGGAGTTAAGTGACACTCCATTTTGGACACCTGCTTTAAAAATGCAATGTCTAATATACAGTAACCATTCAAACTCACATCACTGATAGCATCTGTGACTGCACGATGATGGAAGTGCTCCGGACGGTCTGGGATAGATCTCCAGATTCCCAACTGGCTCACATAGTTTTCCTTATATTTCACCTACAAAAGGAGTTGAAAAGAAAGTTGCAAATGATGTAAAATAGTTCGAAAACATAATACATTAGTCACCCAATTTTATGACATTCCTACTTCCCACTACTGACTCACCCCAAAGATGTACTTAAATGTGAGGCCCGATTCTCATTCACACTAACCTTTTACACCACACTAGCAATGCAAAGTGGCCATAGTGTAAATGAGCATTAGGCCCAGGATCTTTCACTGGGAGGGAATTAAATATAAAAGCTCTAGTGTCATACAGTTAATGACAAACATTAATCAGGACTAGAAATGCTGTATACGTACACTGCTGATGTCATCAGTGACCTTGCGATGATAGACAATATCCAAGGCATCTTTCACTGTGTGATATTTACCCTTTGCCTGCTCAAAGGTCTCTTTGTAGCGCAGCTGATAAGAAGAAAAATATGAACAAATTAGTTATATAGTCTGCCAGCAATTATTAAACCTAAATGTATAGGCCTCTCTTAAGTCTAGAACTGCCTCCATAGCTGCTCGCCCACAGAAACTTGGTTTTGACCTTCTGTGGTCTCTCAACAAAAACACTTCCTTTCTAGAAGTGTGGTCACACATTGCCATAGGTAAAGTGTCACTCAGTTTCATTATGGAAATTGGGCTCATGAGAATGACACAGGGGGATGCATCATCTCCTATCATGTTAATGTGGAGCCTAAGAAAATTTAAGAAGCTTTGTTGCCCAAAATAAACTGCCTGACTGAGATCCAAACTGGAACTCAGTCAGAGAGGAAAGATTAGGCCCATCAAAGCAGGGATTTTCCCTGCTCACTTATGTTGTACAGGGTTGTGAATATTCCACCCCCCCGAGCAACATAAGTTACAGCAACTTAAGCGTTCATGTGCACAGCGCTATGATAGTGGGAGAGCTTCTCTCGCCGACACAGCTTCTGCCACTCGTGGGGTTGTTTTTTAATGCTTTCAGGAGAGCCCTCTCTTATCAGCATAGAGCGTCTTAACCACACGCACTGCAGCAGTGGCAGTGCAGCTATATCGGTACTGCGGTGCTGCTGCAGTGCTGTACATGTCGACATGCCCTAAGAGTGAAGATGAAGAAGCAAGGCACCGTACATCACAGAAGTACGCTGTACAACAGCAATGAGTGCTGAATTTAGTATAAAAACATCCATCCAGGCATGCTCTGAATGGAGGAAAGCAAGAAGGTCATTCCAGTTCTAAGTTTACTGGAAACTCCCCAACCTCCACAGTGCAGAAACGCTGATCCACACAGAAGTTCTATTGTATGAGAGCTGGGAAGCTCATTCACAGCACGAAAGCTCGCAATCACCAGTGCAGAGCTGAGGTCTTTTGCCTTTCTATTTTGGACATGTGTAAGTGAACAAGTTGACCTGATGGGCAGCCCAATACATAACCCCAATACCTTTCAGATTTTTAATGGCCCAGGCGCCAATTTGCAATCAGAAATGTACACCACAGATCTCATTATATAGCAGAACACATCTACAAGTAACTTTAAATGAATATTCCACACTTGAAACAAAAACCCATTTCATCCTCAGATCCTTATCCAGGTCAGCTCAGACAGAAATTGATTTTTTCCGAATCTGCATTCTAAATAAAAGGGAATAAACTCTCAGTGAGGATTGAGATTTATTCCTCAAACGGCACTGAGACGAAGAAGTGGGATAAAAGCATTTCTGTGCTTGCTTCCAGCATCAGTACTTTCACTCTAATCTATATTATTTGTAAATGTCACATGGGGAGGCAATTCATTTTGTCCTGTTTTATTTCTCTCATCCTCTCTTTTTTTTTTTATTTTTAATTTTTTTTTTTGACTATCACATTTGAACACAAGATTGGCTGGAAAAAGACAAACATAAAAAGATATATGGTGCCTTCAGTCCAAACATAGGAATCTCATTGACATCATTTTATGATCAGCATGGAGATAGAGTGACAGATACAGCATGCACCATAGTAGGATTTGGATGCACGGGCAGTCTATTTTATATATTGCCATACGTTCATTGTCCCTAGTTCCTTTTCTGCTCTATTGAAAGATGAGGGAAACTGTCAGTGATGGTGTCTGCAGGATACATACATCACTAGCATTCCAGTAAGCCTTCTTAGCCCTGATGAGGATAGGAGTGTCAGAGACAGTTGCGTACTTGTGCTTCATCTTCTCATATTGGGCTTTGTACTTTTTCTGAGATCAGATGGCAGGAGGGAAAAGAACAAAAATATAATTAGTTACAAAGATATTTGCCCAGCTGATGCTGTGTTAAGACCCAGGGAAGCTAAATTTAGTACACTTCGTTGAGCGTCATTACTGCAAGATACTAAGTGCATTCAACTTCCACTGAAGTCAATGGGAGTTGAAGTTGCTCAGCAGCTCCCGAAAGGTGCTCAGCACCGTATAGAACCAGATCCTAACCAATCTGCTCTGCATGATGCCTTACAGAGGAATGGACACATTTTTTATTTTGGGGGTTGGGACTAGAGCTAAAAATAACAGTTGTTGAACATCACTTTAATGAGTAGTTTTGTACCATGACAACATTTGTCCACTTTTAATAAACACATAAACCAGCTTCTGTTCCAAATTCAGTGTTTATTTTATTTATTAATGTATCCCTGAAAGGATTTATTTTATTTTATTTTAGTGGGGATGAGGGGGCGGATGCTAAAGCTACCTCCATGGCTTCATAAATCTGAATATTACAGATATGCATTTAGAAGCAGATGATTTTTCTCTTTCATAAAACATTTCTCTGTGTTAGAATTATATATTAAATGAAAAAATACCCAGAGATCATACAAGGAAATGTAATACTTAAGAATCAGAAGATTTAAAATAAATAAAATTGTGTTCTGTTACTCCTACACTCCCCACCCCTATTAATGTTAGAATTGGAACCTTCACATAGTATAACTGTGCTGAAGATGGGAGCAGGTATCTTACCTCACTGACCATGTCCTTCACGTGTTTTGCAAGCGTCAAGGCTGGGGTCTGATCACCAACATGGTGATGGGGTCTCTCTTTGGTGGCTAGCTCTACATACAAGTACTGTGACAAGGAAAGAAAAACAGAAAGTTCAAAAAATATGTTTCTAATTAACTTTATCTTGGGAACCCTACAAAATGACTGTGCTGAAAATGCGTACGCACACACGGACATCATGAAAATGTAATCCAGTCATTCTTCTTCCAG
This sequence comes from Chelonoidis abingdonii, assembly GCF_003597395.2. Classification (NCBI taxonomy): domain Eukaryota; kingdom Metazoa; phylum Chordata; order Testudines; family Testudinidae; genus Chelonoidis; species Chelonoidis abingdonii. Next base: position 53,029,255 of record NC_133778.1, on the reverse strand, counting down.
GCCCTTCCTCACCTTATCCTTCTTCTATCTCAATACTCTGGCTACTCCATAAATGCCAGCAAAATATTTACGAATCAAAATCCCATAATAGCAATGGCCTTCACACAGCCCTTATTAAGAGCTTTTATTCTGGGCCATCTTTAAAAAACATTACTGATTATTTACAAGACCAGGATTTCACCTTTAGTAACTGGAAAAACTACAGGGAACGTACCCAGGTGTAAATTAGTAACACGTATGGTGGATGCACTAATTAAAAGCAAGTTTCTGGCTTTCACAACCACATGCAGCAGTGGAGATAGCAGGAGATACAGCATCCAGGTGTAGGACACACATTCTACATGTGGAGGGCAAAGGCAAGCACAGTACCTCATGGGGCACTGAGGGGAGACTGCTCATATGTATGAATTATACCTTTAAAGAAGTACAGAGGGGAGTCCACCTTGTGCTAGCCTCTGAGTGCTAGCAGTTGCAGGAGGGGTTCTGGTTCTGGCCTATTCTGAGCTACTGAGTGCTGTAGCCACTCTAGGTAACTTTTACACACTGTGAATGCAAGAAACCCTATTGTGCTGGCCCCTGTGCACTAAGGGAGAAGAACTCTTTGCAACTTCTGCCTGTGTTCACCCACACACACGCACCTGCACACGCTAGACCTACCTATTTGTCTAAACTGTACCTGCAGGTTTTTCACATCACTTGGCAGACTGCGCATCAATTAAAAAATTTCATCATTTTACCTGGCTAATGAGCCCATTAATAAAGACAGATTTATTTGGCTACCTGGGTTGGGATTTTAGAGAATCTGAATGCAGCTGTATGGAACTTAGTAAAGATTTCTGCCACTTCAGATGAATGGAACTGAAAACGTTTGTTAAAGAAACATCATGAGCTTAAGAATCATTTTGTCATTTGAAAATGTGTATTAATCATTATTACAAGTCATCTCTAAGATTTCTAAGTTGACCTAAGAAGGGTTGTGGGGAGCACTGTAGTAAGATGGATTCAACAATCAACACAGATTCCCAGCCCCTTTTCTATTAAGGAAGAATTTTACCTGACTCTGTATTTTCTGTCCTTTCTTGGCTCGTAAGAAATCTGGTGTATCAAGGATCGACGTGAATTTCGTCTTTTGCTTCTTGCCTGCAGCTCTGTAAACCACCTAGAAGGAGACAAAGCCTGGCAGTTATTTCCTTTGTTACAAATGTTCAATTAGCATTTAGTTATTCAAAGCTAGGAAAGGATAAGGACTAAAATACATCAGGAAAGCCAGTGAGATGATCTGAGCTTCTTTTGATCATTGCCAACCAGAACAGATAAAATAATGCAATACTTACTTCACTCAAATGTGCCTTCAGCTCCTGAACTTTCCTGTATTCGGGAGTGTCCAGAACCACACTGTATTTATCCCGCATCTTCTTTGCTGTATTGGTGTATACGTAATTAGACTGAAAAGGAATAAACATGACACATATTGAAGCTGCAGTATTCTCAGGAGTGTATAGAAAATGTACAGGGGAGCCTAACATGGGTAACAGCTGATACAGCAGCATCACACTCTATTGCTAGTACTTTAAATCAGCTTTTTCGAAGCAGCACGGCACGAAACACTCTGAGTTCCTTAATCATTCTGACATAGCACTTACCACAGATCATCTTGACAACTGTGCATCAGTAAATAATGAATCAATATTAAATTACGTGTCAGAAAAAAGAACATACCCAAAGCTCCCGCAAGTGACGAGCACGGACCATATCAGGAGTATCATATAGGAAGCAACCGAGGCCCCTCAACCAGTTTAGATCCTCTTTGTATTTATTCTGTGAAGCAATCATAATAACAGAAAATTAAAAGTTGATCCTTTCGGAAAAACGTGAATAATCAAACAATCATATTATTTTAGCTTGTATACAATTTAAAATGTCAAGTCAAATTCTTCTCCCATTGACATCTGCACATGTGTGACTAGGAAAAGAGTTTGGCCCATCACAATGAAAGGCAAGGTATCTTTGCTTACATCACTTGTGATATCTCCAACGTGGCGGCAATGGATCACTTGAGGGGTGTATGGCAAGGAAATTAAGTGTCCCTGCATCTTAAAGAAATCTGCCTTGTAGATCAGCTGAAAGACAAAGGGAAAATATTACATATATTTATTCATGCTGAATATACCAAGCATCTCCTTTTTATAAAACTGAAAAATGAGACATACATCACTGATAGCTTCCTGTGTGGCTTTGACTTGGCGAATTTCTGGCGTGTCAGGGGTGGTATGAATCTTGTCCTTATTTTTGTGGTATATCTCTCTATATAGCCTCTGCACCAAAGGAGAGAGTATTCCATGTGTTAAAAACAGAACTCATGAAAGAAAACCACACTGCATCTGGGTTAGCAGAAAATAAATAGCTATTGCTTTATTAACCGCTGACTTCCTTCTGCTTCCATGCACTAGATAGTACAGAAGGACAGGAGAAAATGGAACAACTTTTCTAGAAAGGTTTGGTTCTTATACAGTAAAGACATTTCACAACAACTATTTTATTAACATCTTGGAAACGTGTTACAGAGAATCTAAGGCCCAGATCATGCAAACACTTCTGTATATGCTTAATTTAAGTACATTTTAAAATCAATGGTTAAGAAAGTGTGTGGGGTTTTTTTGCAAGCTTTGGGCCAAAAAATGTTGAAAATATGGATCTCAGTAGCAAAGAGACTTATCAGTTTCTCAACAGCTTTTATTAAATAGCAGCTAAATTGTTTTATGAAATTATGTTGTAATGTATTTTAGTATATACCAGAAATATCAAATAATGATGTATTAATACAAACATATATACCGGTAATTAACATTTACAGTACCTCATTAAGAACTTTATTCACTTTCTTTATATGCTCAAAGCCAACAGCTTTGGGTCCAAGAGTGTAGCCTTTAGCCTTGATGTGCTCATAGGCTTCTTTGTATTTAAGCTGTAAAATTAAAAAAAAAGGTTTAAAATAAAAGGGAGTAAGAAAAATCTTATATGATGTTGGCTGTGACTGCATCTGTAATAAATGCCTGTTTATCTACTATTATTTACAGCCAATATAAAGAAACGACTATATTCAGGTTTGGCAGCTTCTACATAACACAAAGAGCCAGATGAAAGGTATTCAGATGAGAGTGGGTGCCTAGGCACATCTGAAAATCCTACTAGGCATCTATATACATTTGTAAGCACCTAAACCTTTAAAAATCTGTATGGGTAGGTGGTGTACTGAGGGCTCCAAAGAATGTTCAGATTCAGCTAGATCTGTGAGAGCTTCTGCCAGAAGGGCATCCCAGCACAAATCAAACCCATGCTCTCCCACCAGATTATCCTGCCCTTTCTCAGGGGTTAATTTTTCCTGGGGCAAGGTGGCTCCCACTGACATAGGATTAAATGAAGCCCAAAATGTGACCCTTATGAATCCTGAACTACGGAAAATAAGCCACACATCTTTAATAGATACATATCATGCTAACTTTGAGAGATTTCATGACACATTTGGATTCTATGGCTCAAAATGATGTGGCAGAAACTAACCTTTGGGGGGCGATTTCTATTGAGATTATTGATTTTGTTTCACTTCTCATGCATTTGATAAGGCATAAATATCAGAGGGAAATTTATGTCATGATAGGAAAATACTCAGATCTCTGTACAGTTCATTAGCTTTTACAGATACTCAGGGCAAACACGATCAGCTGCATAGCTGAATAGCAACTTCCTTATAGCAATATTGTACGTTCACATAGGTTGCCTAGAGATCACCAACTTAGTATATTACTTACATCGCTGCCTATGTATTGGACATGTTTAGCAAGCTTAAATCCTGGAGTATCTGGTGGGAGTTTGTATCCAGTGGGGAGGGCATGCAAGCCAGCCCCTCGGTATAGATTCTGCAGGAAAAGTTAAAAAAGATACAATTACATAAAATATGTGAGGGAGTTTGTTGTATTGCATAGCAAGTATCTTCTTTGCAATGTACCAAATCCTTCCCTTTTTAACTCTGCTGAGATCATCTGAGGCATGCAGATAATAAGCTACATCAGGTATCCTTGTACATTCACGAAGATTTTTTAGTTTAATTTCAGAGCAATAAAGACTAGCCATGATGGGCCAAAGGAAAAGCTGAAATCATCACACAAGCTGGGTTTGGGGTACAAGGGAGAGGCTTGGAGAAAATGAACTCTGTCGCTAAACCCAGAATGCAATGAAGAAATGCTGGCTGGGTCTTGGATAGATGGCTTTCAAAAAGCCAGATGGTTTTGAACAGACTGTATTCTGGATCTCCAGTCTTGGAGTGCAGCAAGGAGAATGATGTCCTGACAGATTGGATTGCTGGCTCTGAAAGGTTTGCATTCAGAGATGGCATCTTCACCGAGAACAATCACAGAGAACATAACCAGTTCTAATGGGGAGAATTCCCTGGAGTTTTGTAAACTGGAAATATACACTCCCAACACTGTTGAACAAGCGTATGTGACACCCAACAGCAGAAGTTGGCCATTATTCTTTAGTATCCTCTTAGAAATGAAAACTTGCTACTTACTTCACTCTGTATCTCGTGAGCATGCTTTGCCCGCACCAAGTCCACTGTTTTATCGGTGGGGGTCATTTTGCCTCTAATATTATGCACATATGCATGGCGATAGACAGCCTAGGAAATAAGAAAAAAACAATTAGCCTATTGATACCATTTCGTGATATGTGTTTGCCTAACTCAGTGATTCTCAAACTGTGGGTCAGGACCCCAAAGTGGGTCATGATCCTGCTTTAATGGGGTCGCCAAGCCCCACCACCCAAGGGCTTCAGGTTATAGGCTCCCTCCTGGGGTCGTGTAGTAGTATTTGTTGTCAGAGGAGAAGCACAGTACAATGAAGTTTAGGAACTCCTGGTCTAACTTATTGTGGGTCAATTAGTGTTTGCTGGCTTATCAGGACCATCTTTTAAAATATGTAGAGGGAAAAAGCTTTACATTCAGGGCATGTTGTGTAGAACATGCTTGCCGTGCTGTTGAAAGCAGCTGTTGCCTAATATTCTATTGATAATATGCAAAGAATGGTACTGGACTAGCATGAAGTGATTCCAATATGTTATTAAATGTTACATTATTGGAATTATTGAGACATGATACATATCATACAGGGATGAAATGTGGTATAAAGACTTACATCACTCAGATTCTTGCCACTAATGACATTCTGGACATAATAAGGGGTGTCAGTGATCATGGTGTAGTCATTCTTCATTTTTTCTGCCTTAGATTTGTACTTAATCTGCAGAGAGAAAGAAAACAATTTGATTATTGCAAGTCTGGTTGTTTAATTAAACAACTTGCTTATGCACAATATTAGTAATTCAGTAAAGTCAATTATATTTAAGCAAAAAGAAAAGAAAAAAAGTACTCAAGTGAGACATTTGACTAGATAAAAACAGTCATAGCACTACACTTGGGGAACATTAAAATACTTCAATAACACAACATTAGAATACTTCAATAACATAACTATTCTCTCATTAAATATTTGTATGTACCATAAAAAACCATGAGCCCCCAACATTCTAAAGAAAAGCTCCTGAGGAGATGTGTTCTTTGTAATCAAAACCATTATCTACAACTACTTCAACTGCTTAATTCTCAACTAATAATGCTTTGCCTGCAAAAAAAAATTGACTCATCAAAATCAATGACATTACTTCTAGATTGTATGAATTTTCATTCAGTGCTGCTGTACAGTATACACAGCACAGCTGCCCTGTTGCAGCTTCTGGGGAGCCCCCTGAGATAAGTGCCACCTAGAGCCTGCACCCCTCACCCCCTCCTTCACCCCAGCCCTGCCCTGAGCCCCCTCCCACACCCAAATTCCCTCTCAGAGCCCATACCCTAACTCTCTGCCACAGTCCTGTGCCCTCTCCCACATCCAATCAGTGGCCCTGATTTAGTAAAGCATTCCCATTCCAGGAGAGCATCTCAGCATGTATATCCCTCTAACATCAGTCAGACTTAAGCCCATTCTTATGCACTCTTCTGAATATGCATGGACTTAAACAAATATTTAAGTGCTTTCCTGTGGGGGAGGAGGGGCCTATATGACAACACCTAATTACTGCAAATCAATAAAATTTAAAGAACTCAATCTGAATATTTCAGTGCAAGGAGGAAATGCAATGCCCTTCCAGGCTTCGTCCGCACGGTATTTTAAAGAGTGAGACTAGATGTGAAGGAAACTGAAAAGCAGAACCGAACTAGAGACAATTCAGACTTACATCACTGCGAAGATCATATGCATGTTTGGCATGCAGAATTTCAGGAGTATCCCAAACAAAGCAGCCAATGCCTTTCAGCCAGTTAAGGTCATCCTTGTACACAATCTAGAGTATTATAAAAAACAAGGAAGTTTTTGAGAATTTCACTATAGCTTAATCACTTAGCTATACATTAACCCTAGATGGCAGCTTTCAATAGTAAATATCTTTTCCAATATTCTGAAACTAATTTGCCTGGACTCTGATATAACAAGCACCATTGGTTCTTTTAGCTTTTAACTGAACTGAGGGTGCAGGGTGAGGGAGCCTATACAATTAGAAGTAGTTTGACAGGAAGATTTTCAACTAACCTGTATTTTGCATAATGATGCATTGCTGCTGAAATAAGTTATACACTGGGCATTTCAAAATCCAGGGAATTTTGCCAAATACAAATGATTTGTCTCTCTCTTTCAGATTCTGGGCATTTTTTTTCAAAATCTGAATGTGTTTTCTTCAAAGCAAATACAACCAAAACATACTTTAAAAAATCTAAGCAACTGTGTGAAAAAATTTGTATTTTCTGAAACTAAGCAGAAAACACAAATCTTCAGAGAGATCATAAACCTGTGCTAATGCAAGGAATTCTCACAGTCCCTGTTTCCAGCAGCCATACTTATTGATATGAAAGACAGTAATAAAGAGAAAGAAGTACTGAAAAAAGGTTGCAATTCTGAACTTTTTTGGTATGCATATCTATTCAGTGGATGAAATTCACTTTACCTGCATATAGACAGAGTAACTGACTGCACCCAAATAGTTGATGGAATAGCAGCTACTGCCTTGCATGTTCTACTGGGGCCACTGGATTTGCAGAAACACAGAAGCTATGGCCCTTCCTCTGGCCTGCCCCCATATTGGATCAATCCTGGAGAGCCTTTTACCACACGGGTCAACCCACCCAAGGCATCAAAATTTCCAGAGTATCTTGAAGTATTGATTAATTACTTTGGGTAATTTATAAACACAACATGGGAAAGAGTTTGGAGAACTGTCTGATCACTAGACTTGCAGTGCTGTGGTCTCATGTTCATACCGGGAAGAAACCAGACTGTGCCTGTTCAGTCTGATCTAAGCTAAACACCTGCGGTATAAGCAATGTTTGTAAACAGTCTTGGTCAGCTGTTATGTGCAGACATAAAACAATGCACAAATATTGCAATCTCAGGACGTTCCAACATTTTTTCTGCAACACATTTTCACTATTACAGACAGAATCTAACAATAGAAATCTCTTTGAAAGTTGAACAGTGACATAATATAATTTGTAGGCTTACTTCACTGAGCTGGTCAGTGACTTTTCGAACATGAGCGTTGATCTGAAGGTCTGGTAGGCAGGTCCACTCATGGAGATGGAGGCGATAATCAATTTCACTGACTTTTTTCTGTGTGGCCCTAGCAGCTACAATGTCTACCATGTCTGGAAGAATGTGGATTTTGGTCTTGTTCTTCTCGTAGACTTCTTTGTACAGACGCTGTGAAATTAAAATATTATGTTAATAATGGGAGAAAAGAGTCTGACATCATTTTAAATTGTTGATTTTCTTATGCAATAGAAGTAAGAACAAACATTTTCATGTTATAAGTAGGTTCCTTAACATGGTAGTTTTGGTAGGGTAGACCTTGTTCTACAGATACCAAAGGCTTAGCCACAAAAGAAAATGTAGCAAAACAAACACAAACATATTTCTATACATATTGGAGAAAGTTTAGTAAATATCAATAGTTGCCAAACATGTTTAAATATGAAATCTTGTTTAATATATGTGGATGCTTTGACTATCAGGAGAACTTAAATTTTAAAAAAGATACTTACATCAATGTTAAACTTGCCAACTCTAAGGCATCTTGCTGTGTTGGGATCATCTTCAACACTTCTGGGTAGAGTGTAAAGTGCTTTAAACTTATCATATTCCTCCCGATACTTGACCTAAGCAGAGACAAGGAGATAAAATGACTTCCTCCAGTAACACAACTACATTTTTAGAGCCAAATTCACTGGTGACTGAACTGGGCACAACCCCTTTGAGGTCAGTGGAGACTGAAAGCAGTTCAGGGCAAGTTCTTGTCTTCTGTCTTGTTAGGTGTATCTATGATGCCATATAGATAATGATAACTTCCAGATGAATTTTGTAAAATAGCAGGAATAAATGAATTTATTAATTTATTGTAGGAAAATAATTCCAGCTCTCTATATTTCCAGAGGTCAATATAAAAATGTTCAGGAAGGGAACTATCTTTTACAGGTCTCAGTTCAGCAAAGCCTGTGCATGAATCCATCCATATTCAGCAAAGCACATAAGCACATGTGTAACTTCAAGCACGTTTAAGTACTTTGTTGCATGGATTGCTGACTGAGGACCATCTCACACGTTTCTTGTATAGTGATCGTCAGGAAGAGCTTTCCAACAGTACTGCATATCATTAATTTTGCTCATCAAAAGACGAATCATAGAAATATGTCTTTAGTTGAACCTGTGTGGTTAAATCCACCAAATGTAACAGTATCTCAAATTCAAATCTAGCCAGAGGTTTAAATCCTATTGTCTTATATCTAAAAATTGGAAGTATAAAAAGCGAAGAAGTTGCTGAAAGCAAACTTTGGCTAGGGATAGAAAGATTGAGCAGGCTCTTGTTTCGAGCAAGAACCAAGTTGTGGTCAATAGATAATAGGCTACCAGGGAAGAAGGAATTACTTGCATGAATCACTGTTTACCTACTCATAGACACACATTTGAAATAAAAATAAATAGTAATTTAAAATTTTTGTACAGCTGTACTATGTAAATGCAAAGCAGAAAAGGGCTTTATTGCTAGCATTAATAAGCTGCAAAGATAGAGAAGCTTAAAATATCATGTTCACTTACAATACTAGCATTATGCTTCAGTTCTTTGGCACGAGACAGAGAGACGGAATCAGAGGACATTTTGTAACCAGTGGCTTTCACTTTATCCCAGGCTTCCTTGTACAGGTTCTGAGTGCGAATACAAAGATCTCTCAATATGCTTTTCAAAACTCTTACATAACACTCAGCATAGGAAGACAAACAAAATAATTTGTATCTTAACTTAAACCCCTTCAGACCTCTGAACTCAAGCCCAATAGACTGAATGTTGGTTCAGAATAATCACCCACCAGGCACAAAAGCTCATTCCATGAGTGACAAAAGCCAGCTGTTCATCCACTGGGGCCCAGTCTCCTGCAAGAATTGGTCCCCAATTGTGCTTTGATACATGGAATCAGCTTATCAATACACTGTATTTTGCCTAGCATCTGGAACTAAGGAGTTTGAAAAAACAAAATCAAATCCAGCTCCTTGAAAGAAACAAAACAGTTTAAAACACTCACATTGCTAAAAAGATGTTTCAGATTTTGGGTTCTTTCGTGATCCACTGTTTCCACCACAGTTGTATATTTGTCCTTAATTTTGTGATAATTTTCTTTATATTTCACCTTTAAGAAAGATATAGTGATTAATTCACTGTGTTTTAACTATCTGTGGGAATGGGGGAAAGTTTCTGGGTGGAAAAAGGGGAATGACTCACCTCACTAGCATGGATGCCGCTCTGGACCGCAGTCACATAAAGCGGTGTATCGGTAACGGCACTATAGTTCTGCAAATTCTCTTTTCCTGCGGCTGTGTATTTCAGCTAAGAAAACACAGACAAAAAGTGTCCTAAGAATAACTAGACCTGCTTCCCTAGCAACTTCATCATGTTTTCCAGGTCCATCAGCCATCTATTCCCTTTGTTAAAAAAGGCCTCTATACTGTATATTATAATATTTATTCAAAAATGTTAACAGCAAGAAGTCTTGGGAGCTGACCATTCCACATGAAGAAATTTCAGCAGTGGAAAGTCCACATCTAAGCAGACTAATCTCGTAATTTTCAGACTAAAATAAACTTGCTTGTTCAAACTCTGTTAAACTGCTATACTTTCCAGTTCCCTTTGGTTCTCTGCTTTTCTCAATAACAAGAGGAAATAATGATGTCTCTATCAGATAAGCCTGGAAGACTACATTGCATTTTTTTATTTGGCTGATCTAAAGCATATTGTACAGCATCAAGCCCTGCTCTCAGCTATGGTGGTCTAAACCCCAAGTAATATAAATGAAATAAAAATGTGGTCCACTATCTCTTCTTATTTGAGGAAGATTTGCTTACTTGGCTTTGGAGATCATATGATTTCTTAGCATGCAGGATTTGTGGAGTGTCCCAGACATAGCATCCAAGTCCTTTCAGCCAATTTAAGTCATCTTTATACACAACCTGTAAAGAAGAAAAACTGAATCAGTTCCCAGAAAATGTGCATCCTACCTGAAAGGTGGTAATTGCATCTTCCCCATACCAACTCAATGTCTCCCACATAGCAAGGCAGAGTGCTACTCAAGGCTGTGACCCAGTTTTATTCACTGATTAAAATCAGTTTTGAAAGTTTATAGGTGAGAATGAAGAAAAGTGTTCAAATATCACAGTTCATCTCTGTTATTTTCAGCTTTTTCTACAGGAATTTATATGAGAAGTAAAAGTAGAACAAAGTGGCAACTCACAGCATGCAGAGTCAGATTATTCAGATGTAATCAGACCTTCTTGGGTAAAAAGGACTATTTCATATTGATTTAATAGTACAATTATATGGTCAACTAAGCCAGTGCGTTCCAACCTGTTTGGTCAGTTGTAGCAGTGTACTAGACTTTGATCCCTGTCTTTGGTGCAGCACCCAAAGGTGGCAGGGCACAGGTAAACCACTTTTGCACTCTTTTGATTCCAGGAGCTTCTGGGAGCTGTTTTGGCCCCATTGTAAGTTAGAGCATTCCAAAGGGAGCGTTATAATGCCTGAGGATCGCTGCAGTGCTTTGACCACATCTTGTAATCCCAACATGCCTCCTACACCAACCCTAGTCATTAGAAGCTACTGGCACGCTTGCGCAAGTCAGGTTTGTATGTTTCTGTATGACCTTACCCAAAGCTCACTGAAGGCAATAGGAAAAAAAAACAAATGTGGACTCCAGTGGACTTGGATTAGGCCTGTAAATCTTAACCTTTTTTCCAATTTTCAAACCAAATAATAAATAACAAGCTCATAAAAATCCTTTGAGAAATTGTTTAAAGCCCCCCTGAACATTATGGCTGATTCAATTAAATGATGTTATTAAGCAATTTTGAAGCAGTTATTAATTTCACATATAACTACTTTAAAAAAAAAAAAAAAGGTAATTTAGCCAGAAGGCTGTGAAGCTACCTGAACTTGGAATGACTAAACAAGGTACATACATCGCTCAAAATCTCCTGGGCTTTCTTGGCCAGAACAACATCATTTTCTTCAGGTGAACAATTCCACTGGTGGAGGTAGGTTCGGTACTCAAGATCACTGAGGATATATTGACACTTTTTAGCCAGCAGGTGATTCAACATGTCACTTGGAATATGGACGTTTGCCTTGGTGTCTTCATAATTCTTTCTGTAGGCCAGCTGGAAAGGAAATATGGGGGACAGGGGAGAGAGTAAAAATGTGTATTTTTCAGGCACAGCTCTGACTAGAAACAGAGCTATATCACAGGGTCTAATCCAGCACCTTTTCAACTCAATGGCAAACTCCCATTGACTGCAATGGGATCAGGACTGAGCCTGCAATGCTGAAGAAATATTTATTAAATTAAAATGTTTAAAATTAATTCTACTGGAGTGCTATAAGAGAAGGAGTGGCCCTTGACCTGTTAGATTCACACAGCTGGTTAAAAAATGCATGAGACTTTGAGGTACAGTAACTCCTCATCTAATGTTGTAGTTATGTTCCTGAAAAATGCAACTTTAAGCGGAACGATGTTAAGTGAATCCAATTTCCCCATAAGAATTAATGTAAAGGGCGGGGGGTTAGGTTCCAGGGAAATATTTTTCGCCAGACAAAAGACTCTCTCTCTATATATATATGTAATATGTGTGCGTGTGTGTATATACATATATACACACACAGCATAAGTTTTAAACAAATAATTTAATACTGTACACAACAACGGTGATTGTGAAGCTTGGTTGAGGTGGTGAAGTCAGAGGGTGGAAGAGGGAAGGATTTCCCAGGGAATGCCTTACTGCTAAATGATGAACTAGCACTTGGCTGAGCCCTCAAGGGTTAACATGCTGTTGTTAATGTAGCCTCATGCTCTACAAGGCAGCACGAATAGAGGGAGAGGAGACAGGGACACAGACCATGTGTGAGAGAGAGACATGCATTGCCTCTTTAAGTATGCTGACCCTACTCTAAGTACATTGCCTTTTTAAGCAGATCAGCAAGTTGAGATAGCAAGTGCTACCAGCAAGCTCCCTCTGTCCTGGGCCTTGTCATGTCCCCCTTCCCTTCTCTGTGGAGATAAGGTACAGGAGTGGGGGAAGAGGACACCCTGACATTAGGCCCCCCTTCTCTCCCTCCACTCTGCACAGCAAGCAGGAAGTTCCCGGGAGCAGCTCCAAGGCAGAGGGCAGGAGCAGCACACGGCAGTGGGGGAGGGACAGTTGAACTGCCAGGCAACTGCTAGCACAGGGAACTTAGGGGAGTGGAAAGCTGATAGGGGGGCTGCTAGTTCACTCTGGTTCCAAGCAGGGCCAGCTCCAGCTTTTCTGCTGCCCCAAGCAGTGAACGGGGTGTGGGGGGGAGAAGACGATCAGCAGCTTTTCAGCAGCAGCTCAGTCATGCCGCTCCATTCTTCGGCGGCAAGTCCTTCGCTCCCTCTCTTCCTCTTTGGCGGCACTTCGGCGGCAGCTCAGAGACGAAGAGAGGGACTGAGGGACCTGCCGCCGAATTGCTGCAGAAGACCCAGATGTGCCACCCCTTTCCATTGGCTGCCCCAAGCACCTGTTTTCTTCGCTAGTGCCTGGAGCTGGCCCTGGTTCCCAGCCCCCACCAGCTAGCTCCAACGGGCTGCTCTTCCTGCACGCAGTGAACAAAGCAGGCACCTGCCAAACAATGTTATAAGGGAGCTCTGAGCAACTTTAAACAAGTATGTTCCCTAATTGATCAGCAATGTAACAATGAAACAACGTTAACTGGGATGACTTTAAGTGAGGAGTTACTGTAAAAGCAGTCCTAAACTCCAGCTACCACTTTTAATCTATGAAGCTGGAAAACAACATTTCTTGTGAGTAAGAGCACTGTTTTCTGGGGGTGGGTCTGACACAGCCCCAGCCACTCCTTGCAGGGTAAGAGGAAGTCCCATCCTCTTCTGCCTCCAGCCCAGCCGGGACTACCAGCTGATCCTGGCTCAGGGTAGAAGCCACTGCCTATGGTGTCCCCAGCCCCGTGGTGATTTACCTCTCTGCCAGCTGCTCTGGGTGCCTAAAACATTGTACATTCGCTTCTAGGAAGTGATGTGTGACTTCTTTTGCAGCTTCCCTTTGCTTTGCTGTCAGAAAGTCATTTTCTGCAGGGAAGCAAAGAAATCTGAACGGGACTTTAACTCTGTGCATGCACAGTGGTGTAAAATTCTCCCAGGAGTAAATGGCAAACAGTAAAAGCTTATGTTTTTTCTATTCTAATGTATCTAATCTTTCATTACCTCTCCTCTTAGTTTCCTAGTTTCATATATAATTGTTTATCCCTGGCTAAACACTCATGGCTCAGAAAAAGATATGCCAATATAAAATAATGTTTTGATTTCATCAATACAGTAATATTAGCTAAATGTTAAATCTTAAATGCCTTTTATGTGCAAATCCCTCATGGGAGGGTTGTAGGATCAGAGTTAGGCACACACTAAATATGGAAAAGAGAAAAAACCCTCACCGCACTCCTTAGTTTTTGGAAAGCTAGAGAATGAACGACACTGGGGAATTCGGAGATATGCTTCCCAGCCAAGTAATGGCCCTTCTGCTTTTCATAGAACTCTTTGTATTTAAGCTGCAAAACATTCACATGGAAATTGTTGAGATCATTAAAATAAGCAATGCCACACACAAAAAAAAGATGTGGGATATAATTAAAAAAAGATTCATACTAACCTCACTGTTAATATAATCAGCATGCTTAGCTCCAACGATAGGGATGTACTCTGGAGGCAAAGTATAGCCTATGGCCTTACCAGTTTCCCATGAATGCTTATATCGTTTCTAGTCAAAGAAAATATAGGTAAGTTTTGATTAAACATACAGCATATTTCCCAGTAAACATACCACACTGGCAAAATATGTAGCATCAGCTTCTTCCCTTCTTACTGAGTAGCACCTTACATTTCAAGAAGGATGTGGAGAAATTGGAGAGGGTCCAGAGAAGAGTAACAAGAATGATTAAAGGTCTTGAGAACATGACCTATGAAGGAAGGCTGAAAGAATTGGGTTTATTTAGTTTGGAAAAGAGAAGACTGAGAGGGGACATGATAGCAGTTTTCAGGTATCTAAAAGGGTGTCATCAGGAGGAGGGAGAAAACTTGTTCACCTTAGCCTCTAATGATAGAACAAGAAGCAATGGGCTTAAACTGCAGCAAGGGAGATTTAGGTTGGACATTAGGAAAAAGTTCCTAACTGTCAGGGTAGTTAAACACTGGAATGAATTGCCTAGGGAGGTTGTGGAATCTCCATCTCTGGAGATATTTAAGAGTAGGTTAGATAAATGTCTATCAGGGATGGTCTAGACAGTATTTGGTCCTGCCATGAGGGCAGGGGACTTGACTCGATGACCTCTCGAGGTCCCTTCCAGTCCTAGAGTCTATGAATCTATGAATCCAAAAAAGCCCCCACTGAAGTCAGAGGGATCACTCTCCAAGGAAGGTGTTTTTCAGTGTGAATAATGAATCAGAATCTCTGTCCCAATACAACAAAGCACTTGAGCACAAGCTTAACTTTGTTTTCATATTTGAATAACACCGCTTTCCTGATTTGGGGCTCTGGCCTCTAATATTGATATCCCCTTTTCATAATTTAAATAGGAAGCCTGATATTAAAGCACTAGCTGGAACTGGAAAAGATTTATATCCAGACGTACGCCTCACAAACATGCAAACCCGCCAAGTCCTATTATTAGTATTTATTTATGGTAGCCTCACTACGTGGCAAGTGTTTTCCAGACAGATGTTTAACATATCTTAAATACTATAAACATAATTTAGGGCTGGACTGTAAAACCTTTACTTGCATCGATGAGCAGTTACTGACCCCGGCAGGTATAGCTACTCACTCGTTAAAGTTAATGGGACTACTCACATGGGTAACTGCTCAGCAATGTGAATAAAGGGTTCACAATCTGGCCTTTAAGCAGTAAATAAAACTAAGTTTCATCAGTAATATATCCAGATATTTCACAAAATCTGAAACATTTTTCTACATGCAAAATATTTAGAATAATAATATATATAGCCAGTGTAGAACACTTTTCATTAGTAGATCTCAAAACACTCTACAAAGGAAGGTAAGTACCATTATCCCTACTTTATAGATGGGACACAGAAGGGAAGTACTCGCACAAGGTAACTCAGAAGGCCAGTAAGAGAGCCTGTAATAGAACTCAGGTCTCCTTAGTCCTAGTCCAGTGCGTTATCCACTGGGCAATTACAGTTAACATTAATATATAATATAAGTTTAGTCAGTTAGACATGCCGTTTACCAAATCTTACATCACTATAGAGCTTAGACATCTCCCTGGTGTGGTTCAATGCTGGAGTGTCATCAGAACCAATGAAGTGGCCTCTATCAAGGTTAAATGTTTCTTTGTATTTCAGCTAAAGAAGGAAATAAAGACTGTGTTAATGACTTATAGGAAATGAATTAGTTGACTGGTCCACTTATGAGAAACACGCATTTACATCCATTTGCACTACCTTATCTGAATTATGTTATTTAGTGCATATCAGTCATTCTGGGACCTAGGCAAGTATCATCATAATGGTTCATCAAAAATTTCATACATTACTCTAAGGATATGAAAACTCTTAATCTGCAGAAATATTTTAGTAGATGTTCTATAAATTAAGCCAGTGTACTATACTGGCTTCACCCAGAACAAGACTAATTTTTTTTCAATAATTTAAACAAAATGTATAGAGACTATGATTATTGGAGATCTTAAATTTTCTTTAAAAATGCAAAATGTAATGGTACAGTAATATTGTGTTGCTCACTTATTTAACACTTTTATCAAACAAAACTGCAGCATTCATATATTAACTATAGACCCCATCCTAGCAGTAATAATCAAACCATCTAATAATTTTGCTAATACATTATTATAGTTTCCAAAAAAAAATGCTTACATCGCTCTGATTGACAGAGTTGATCTTCGCCAAAACAATGTCTGGAGTATCAACCACACTTGTGAAATGGGAATAGTTATCAAGGGCTTCTTTCGTATAGGCTCTCTGCAAAAAGAGATGACAAAATCTTCTTAAATACCATGCACTGGAAATAGGAGGGAAATTTGTATTTGTGAAAACTTTCACTCACCTTATCTATTAACTCTTGGGCTTTCTTAACTTTCCTATGTTCCACTGAATCCAAAGGCATCCACCCACAACCCCGGATCCATTCCAGATCAGATTTATAGATATTCTGAAAACATGAAAACAAATGCAAAGAAATATACATATTACATAGACAAATGCATGAGTTAAACTAAAGAGAAATCTTTCTTTTTTTAAGCTTACGTGGTATAGGCCATGTACATAAACCCACAAAGAATTAAAATCATGTAATATAAATATGGGAAATCACTTACATCACTCTGTAGATCATAGGCCTTCCTTGCCTGGATGCAATCATTCTGGTCAGGGTGACACGTCCATTCGTGTAGGTATTGCCGATAATCAATATCACTGACCAATGTCTGGCATTCCTTGGCCGCCAAGACTGATATCATATCCGCAGGAATGTTAATATTGGACTTTGATTTGTGATAAGCTGATTTGTACAATCTGTCATTCTGGATCTTGCCTGCATGCTCAAACCACACCAGCTTGGGATCATCTCTCATACTGGGAACACCAACATAGTGACCTCTGTGATTAATATACTCAGCTTTATATTGCAGCTGGCAAGGGGGGAGAAAAAATATTTAAATGTCAGCACTGAGTACTGAACTGAACACAACTAAACCTGTTTCTTCTCTTTCTACCCTGTAAAATCTATGTTTTCTTCAACATCAGGAATAAATGGAACCCTATTATATAGGCAATGTGCTGCTAACTACATCTCAATTTTCAGTGCATTCCAGGATACGTATACTATAGGATGAGGTGAGGGATAATGTTAGGATATATATTCCTTCCTCTTTAATGGCAATGCTACTATCCAGCTTAATTTTCTGCCATGTTTTAAACAGGGAATACAGCAACTTCTTCAGCACAACTAGAACACCTTGCAATTACTTTGCTCACATTTGCATATAACCATAGCTTTGCAAATAGTTTGAAAAAAAGAATTTGAAAATTGCATCAATAGTTTGTCAAGCTGTATTTAAAATTCTACTCTAAGCAACATTACTTCTTTTATTTAGAAATGTGCATATTCAGCTATCGACAAGCAATCACATAATACATTCAGTATGTATTTTATGTCAAAATACTTGTGGTGTATTTGATCTTACAGATTGTTCATGACAAAGTCTCTTATACTCCTAAAGATGGCCAACAGAATTCCACCTACTGCACTACAGGAAAGGTATATGGGGAAAAGGATAGCATCTCTTTAAGGGACAGCTTGGAATCTACAACCTGGAGATCATCACGGAGGCTCTCCCTGAGGGGCTCAATTATATAAAGAAGAACAGGAAGCGGAGCAGGAGGGAAAGAGGAGTAGAAGCCAGACAGACTGTAGTTGGTGACAGTTGCTCTCTCAGGCATGAGGAGACAAGCCTAACCTGACTCAGAGAATTGGGTGAGGATTGTAAGTTTGGGGAACCTAAATCCGGGGCCTGACGAACTGTTTATTAGATGGGACCATTGTGTCTGATTAATGTGTCAGCTTCTCCTTGCCCTGGACTGAATCTCCTGCTGCTCTACTTGAAGAAATTAAGGTGGGGGCACACCTGAAGGGCCTCACCTTTAACACACTATCAGAGCATTCGCTATTCTCTTGGGCCAAATTCTGAGGCCCTTACCTATGTTGATTTCAAGGGGACTATTCATGGAGTAAAGTGGTAAGGCGAGTAAGTGTATCAGAACCTGGCCCTTAGCCAGCAATACCCCTATATTAAATAAAACAAGGTTGATACCAGAGACAGCTAGAGGGCAGTGGCCTGGAGAAGATCACTGAAACAAAGCTAGGGTTTGGTTCCCACTGAAGCCTTTTGAATATAAATTGTTGAGGTTGTGGGTTTGCAGGTTTGCCAGGCCCCAAGTAGTCTCCTGCTGAAGTCATGTGATTACCTAAAAAAACACCCTTACCTCACTTTGGACATCACCAGAGTGCTTGGCATGACGAAGCTGCACAGCATCAGGAGGTAAAAGATAACCAGTAGATTTCACTTTTTCCCAGCTTTCCTTGTATAGGTTCTGTAAGAAATAAAACATGAAAAAGTTAAAACCAAGAATAAAACCACTATAACCATCACTCCTTCTTGGATATGTGACCATATACAATATTAGAAGCTGAGATTCTGACTCCAGGACATTCTTAGAAAGACAATCGGTTCAAATATTATACATTCTCTTAGTAAGTTATTCATGTGACTACAAATTGTCAGATGATCAAGTATTTCCTGGTGGTGAACACATACCTGGTTAAGAATTCTGGCTGCCTCTCGGGCCATTTCTTGCTGTGGCGTGTCTGTTAGAGTATAATTTGACTTGATGGCATTCCAGTCTTGGTGGTATTTAATCTGCAAAAAAAGATTTATGGAATAAATGCATTGTAAGGTCATCACAACATTTAGAAAATGTAACATCAAGACCAAAATTATACATATGAAATGATTTATAAGGATTATTATTGTCGACATTTTCAGGGCCAAATTCACACAAGACACCCAACCATACAGAGAGACATTAAAGAATGGAGGAAGTTATGTATTAAAGGCAACTCCAAGATCATGGTACAAAGCCATGTACCTTCGGAGGCATGTTCCAATTTGTACTGGTGCAGGAAATAAAAAGCTGATATTGGCCTATTCTCTTCCAGTGGGAGGCACATTGAATAAAAGGTGCATGCTCTCATGAATAGAGGGGCAGGTCATGTCATGCCCATTGCCCAACTCCTCATATGCTGGCCTTCTGTCCTGGCTGATGAAGGGACTGTTGAGTGCCTCATATTGCAAAGTTCACAATGGTTGGGAGGGATCACTCTTCCTCAGAAACCAGTCCCTTTCAGCACAAAGTAGGTGGATGAGTTCAGCAATACTCACATTAGTCCCACAAATTCAAGGAATCCACAGGTATTGGGCCAGAATGAGATCTGGATTAGTTTTTTTCCTTTTAAAGACAAAGTTTTACAGATACATTTAATAGTCCAAAAATAAACCAATATACTTACATCACTCCGAATTTCACCACTTTGTTTTGCCGTGATATAATCAACCCTGTCAGCCACTGGAGTAAACTTGAGAGTTTCAGCTTTTGTGCGGTACTTTCTCTGTAAAAGGGCAAAACAATGGAATTATAATTGTATTACAGGACCTTCTACCCAAATAAAACAATCCCATCTAGAAAGTGAAAAAGAAAAGCTACATGTATCATAAGCATCTTTCCCAAATCTGGACCTTAGCGTCCAGAAATCTGGGTTGCCTAGCATGACCTCAAGCTTTAATTACCAGCTTGGATCTTACTCACTGCACCAGACAGGAATTACAAGCGCTGCCTCGCTCTGGTCCCCCCACTTTCTGGAGGGACCAAGACTCAGGAGACTCGGAGTCTCACAAACAAAGGGAAATGCACCACTTCCCTTTCCCCTCTCTCTCCCACCAGACTTTCTCTCTGGGCTAACCTGGGAGAGTACTGATGCAATCTCTTTAGATCACAATACAAGACGCATGTCTTCTAATCCACAAAGAGACCAACGCAAATACAAGGGAACAGAAAAGATTTCTATCATCCCCCCCCACCATTCCCGGGTGGTGCTGCAGAGTCACTCTCGTAGATCTAACCAAGAGTTCCTCCCTTCGTTCCTTAGCCTACCAGAGAGGAAACTCAAACAAGTCTTAAAAGAAACTAGTATATAAAAAAAAGAAAAGAAAAAGACTCAGATATTCTCTGTATAGATTGACCATACAGGGCTATTGCGTATACGAAAATATGAATAAACAGTTGATTCAAAAAAGATATCCATTTTGGAAAACATTCAGAAGCTAGCACAAATGTAATTACAACAAAACATAAAAGCCTATATTGTTTTTCTACCGAGTATCTACTTACAATTTGGAAACAAGAAGTTAGAAGATAGAAAAGACCTTTCTCATGAGCTGAGAGACAGACAAAGACTCAGACCCAAAAATTCCCTCCTGGACTTGAAAAATCCAGTTTCCTGATTGGTCCTCTGGTCAGGTGTTTGGTTCCCTTTGTTAACCCTTTACAGGTAAAAGAAACATTAACCCTTAGCTATCTATTTATGACAACATGGAAGACCGGAATTAATTTACAAGCCAATGCAAGACAAATATAGTGGAAAGATCCAGCTTTTTATTACAAAAATTACAATAAAAGTAAAATGTTGATGCATTTGCAAATTACAAATACCTGCAGTTATAAACACACATGAATATTTAACACTTATACTTAATAATTACCTCATTCAGGAGATCTTGGACATGCTTGACATGGTTGATTCCAACAGAGTCATTTGGCATCCACCCAATTCCACGTAGCCATTCCAAATCAGATTTGTAAACAGCCTGTGGAGACAAAACAGAATCCATGTCTTTAGTTAGAGTTTTCTGCCCAACATGGTTAGTTTCATAAATAACAGGTCTGACCCTGCTCATCTTTCACGGCCATTGATTTTCAGGTGAACATAATTGGGCTTAATATCAATGTGATCTCTAAGTTCACCATATTTTAAACATGGCATTAAGTCTGGTAAGTACCCTATATACTCGTTCATAAGGCGAATATTTTTGGTAAAAAAGTGACACAAAGGGCGGGGGTCGTCTTATAAATGGGTCTACACCAAAATTTGTTGATTTTAAACTCTATGGAATCATTGAATTAAATATCTAATACATTGTCGTTTTGTTTACCTGGAGCATTGGCAGGCATGGAGCCCCTCAGTTCCCAGTGGCCACAGTTTACTATTCCCAGCCAATGGGAGCTGCAGGAAGTGGCGCCATTGGCTGGGAATGGTGAACCGCTGCCACAGGGAGCTGAGGGGCTCCGTGTGTGTGAACACTCCCAGGTAAACAAAACTTCCAGGCCCACTAGCGGCTTACCCTAATGGGCCAGGAGCCAAAGTTTGCCAACCCCTGAAATATATGGTCGGCTTATAGCTTCTACTACTTTTACCTATCCATCTTAGAGGGTCGGCTTATAAACAAACAAACTAATGAACGAGTATATATGATAATTAAGTTATACCAAGTTCAATAATCTATTTCACCAACTACTTATATGTAGTGTTCTTTAATAGTGTTCTGTCTTTTACCATTCAAACCAGAGAAGCTAAATATTGACCATCTGTACCCTAAACATGTTTTTATTGTAAAAACTTAATTCATATGAGATCAGTAGAGTTTGTTATTAGATGGCTTTAAATGTCTAGACACTGGCTGTCCATGGCACCAAAGCAATGCATGTACTGACCAATAAATGCACAAGATTAAGTGTATTCCCTTAGTTTATATATTCCAATTTGTAACAGTAATATGGCACCCCAGGTAGAAATAAAGACAATTTCAAAGCAACTCTTGTATTTCTCAAGTGGTAAACATCTTTCTGCCTTTGCATTTATACACTATAAAGCCATCTGATACATGCTATTGCTATGCTTGCTCAGGAATGATTTAATTTTTTGTCTTACTGCTTAATTATTGTATGTAGTGTAGTTGTAGCCATGCTGGTCCCAAGATATTGGAGAAGTGGCTCGAAAAGCTTGTTTCTCTCACCAACAGAAGTTGGCCCAATAAAAGATATTATCTTGCCCTTTCATTTTAAAATTAATGCATTTATATTTACAGAATTACAGTGCCTGTGACTCAATGTTTATCTCATGTATTGTGCTTGTCTGAACTTGAATGTAAGATCTTTTATGGACCCCGTCTTTTAGTTTATTTGGTAGAGAGCTATATATACGGTACTTCTGTGCTACAGTAGTAATAATAATGGCTTAAAGTTATATGTCTACTAATAAAAGGCCCAATCTAACTCCAACTCAGTTCAGTAGAAAAATTTCTGTTGCCTTCAGTTAGAGCTGGAGTAGACCCATATAGAGAAGGCAATATTATACAAGATAAAATATGAATATTTGTTAACTCACGTCACTCTGCAGTTGATAGGCTTTCTTAGCCTGTATGACATCATTCTGATCTGGCAAACATGTCCACCGATGCAAGTAATTACGGTAATCAATATCACTGACCAAAGTCTGACATTTTTTGGCAGCCACAATGGGAAGCATGTCCACTGGTATACTGCACTTTGTCTTCCACTTCTGAAAGTGTTTCCTGTATTCTAGGTCACTATGAAGCTTGGCTGCATGCAGGGCCCATCGTATTTTGTTATCTTCTCTTGCACTTGGAGTCCCAATATAGTGTCCTCTCTGCATCTCGTGATCTAATTTGTATTTATACTGGATACAAAGCAAAGACCACCATGTAAATTACTAACATTTCTGAGGCTTTAGAAATGGATGCGAAGATCTAGAAGTGCTCTTTTTCCATACTTACATCACTGGCAATTTCTCTGGAGGCTTTGGCTGATTTAATTGGGATGGCATCTGCCCTAAAATCACAGCTCATCTTCACTTCATTCCAAGCTTCTTTATAAAGTTTCTGTGAAGACAGAAAATTGGCCCATCATTTTTCTAGTACTCTTACATTTGCAATCAGCGAAACAATTGTGCATTTAAAGTAGTCACATTAAAAAAAAATCACTGTCACTTATTCTTGTGCATTGTTCAGCCAAGTTCTGATGTAAATGAAGTCTCCTGTTCCTTTACTGCACACACAATGTGGTGCTTCCAGTACTCTGAAGGTATAGCTTAAGGAACTGCAATCAGAACTGAACTAAAGTTTGTAAAGATTTAGGAGAAGTTTGTAAGTCCTAGCAATTTTCTTATTTCAATAAAATGTCTGGCTTCAATAATGCATTATATTGCCAATATTTAACGTGATAGCAGGAAATTATCATGGGCAGCATTGTTAGTAGTTGTTACTTAAATATTCAAAAAATTGTCTAAATACTATAAAAATTATATTCATAGTGGGGGGATGTTCAAAGCATCACATAAGGACTGAACCTGTGACTCTCTCACTGACTTCAGTGGGTATTCACATGGCTAAAATATGTGTTTTGAAATTAGTTTAGAATCTTAAAATTCAAAAGATACAGAAATCCTATAGATATACTTACGTTGCTAACATGAATAGCATTCGCCCTGGCTAGGTTGATTTCAGGTGTGTCTGGCATCACATGGATCGTAGACTTGGCCTTGTCCCAAGCTTCTCTGTATTTGGACTATGAAAATAAAAAATTGTGAGATTATATATATTGTAAATATGCCAGTCCTTTTGTATAATGTCACAGCATAGTGGGCCAAAAGTCCACCCAGAATTATGAACACTAAAAGTCTAAGCTTTTAGAATGCTTTTAAGGTTAACTTAAAATACGAATAACTAGTTTAACATTTTAGCAGCGAGGTTTTCTTTAGTTATATATTGCACTGAAATAATTTTATATTATAAGCATGAAGTAACATACGAGGCTGATTTGCATAGCATTAGTCTTAGCAAGGAGAACGTCTGGAGTGTCAACAATATTGGTGTATTTCAAACTTTCTACAGGTGTGCGGTACATCTTTTCACTCAGGATGTCCTGGGCATTCTTCACTCTCTTCACTTCCACAGAGCCACTTGGCATCCATCCAATGCCACGCAGCCATTCCAGGTCAGATTTATATAAGGCCTGTGACAGATAAGGTCAGAGAGGAACATAACTGTCATAAGTAATACCTTCATTATTTTAATCCATACTAAATAATGTAGACAGGAAAATACTAAACACTCTAGAGCTGGAGACAGAACTCCCTTTTATTGAATTTTATTTAAAGTTAATTTATACTATTGACAGGGTTGATTGGTTTAAACCAAAGTGATTTAAATCATTGATTTTAAATCACCAAGTGGAAAACCTCAATTTAAATAATCGATTTTAATCAACTTTTCCATTTGTCTTTCAACTATTTTCTAAAGAAAGGTGCATTCTCATTAACTGATATAACCATTCAAACATGTTGATTTACAACTAAATAGAGCCTTTACACTAGATTTGGAACTTCTTTTAGCTACCTACGAGGGTACACTATAACTAGATACATTTATTTAAGCAGTTCTTATATATTAACATTTTTAGATTCTTATACATTTTACATTTTTAGTATGTTAGAAAATGATGAATGAAATATTGTTTGATTACTAGATAATTAACTTTTTGCTCATGATTTGTGTCGAGCTGCATTAGAATGGTAACTGGAATTTAATTAAACATAAAAAACCATATAAAATATATTTTTACTCAACAAAACAACCTTAAATGTCATATAAATAACATTTTCTTATCAAAACATGTTTCATATTTATAACTAAATGATCTATTAAACAGAGGAATCAGTTTAATTCACTGACTGCAGTTGATTACTTCAGGTCAGCCTGGGAAAATTTTCAAATATGTCTGGGTGCCCTACAGGATCAAGTCTTTAATACACTACATGACCTCTTGTGCCATATTTATAAAGCTTGACCTCAAAAGTTAGATACGTTCCCCCTGATTACTTCTTCATATAAAAAAGTAGCCTTTAACTCAAAGGTTTTGATAGCGTTTCATGGATTCAGCATATTCATTATTTATATAATCTCTTAAAACATTTATAAGACGTTTAGGCCTTAATATATTTTGTATCAAATTCAGATTTCATTTTAAACAGGTTTATTTTTAAAACAATAAACCTACTATAATTTAAACAAAAAAATCCAATTTAAATTTTAAAAAAATCATTTTTTAAAAAAAAAATCATTGATTTTTATCGACCCTTTTCAGTGCAATATACCAAATGCAAGGATCAGAATTTGTGTAGTGGTGCTTCCCAGGTAAACACGTAGTTAGAGTCCTGGGCAGAAACTGCCTCTGAGAAGAGGGTTTTTGTTATGTCTCTCTCAAGTGACCATATGCTGGATGACTGATGAGCTTATCTAGAGGGAAAGCCATCAGAATGCAAGGTCTATGAAGGTGGTCACTGAAGTAAAAAGATATTCAAAGAATCCTCCCCTCAATATGTTCGTAACTTAGCTTTGAACAACCACCATAATAATTTACCAGCCCAGCTGCAAAAACTACTTTCCCACCTATCACCCTACTATTGGATGAAAAGGAATAAACTAATGATGTTTGCAGAATAGAGGGCCTGGAGCCAGCCAGCATAACCTTAAAAGTGGCTGAGGAGTGAGTGGAGCCAGATAGGAGATGTATTGATCCAGATTCCAGAATATGCTGATTTGAAATGTAAACCTCACCTGGGGTAAAATAATCCCTCTGGTGCAGCTACACACACGTACACTGAGGGTTTACCCTGCACTCCCCATGCTCATAAAGAGAATCAGTCACATTATTGCCATGATTTTGCGGATGGCAAATTCAAACAAGAGAGAGAAATTGATTTGTGGACCTATCACACAGCAGGGCCAGACCTGGAACCCAGCAACAATGACTCCTAATTTCTTATGCACACTCCTTGCTTTCTTAAAATGGACATTCTGAAAATAGATATAAACTGGATGATAACAGATGTTGCATTGGCATCATGATCCCTCTGTAGTGAAGAGTTCATTGATGATACATAATTGCTAAGACACAAAAGAAATGCTTCAAAGAAAGCATGCAAATCCTTGTCAGTCTTCACACCACATTCCTCCACATATAGGCACAAACTCAGTAGAAATTTACTAATTCATATAAATCACAACAGCGTTACCAAGGCAACTGTTCAAGTATGTTCAAAGTCACCACAAATAAGCACTGTGGGAATTCACAGCTAGGACCCACGTTTGGGGGGAAAATGAATACAACCACTGAAGAGCTGGTGAAGGAAGGAGAAACTGCAGAAAGTGTTGGGGTGGTTATCATCATGTCACCTTGATGTGCCTACAGAGCCTTATATCTCAACAGTTACTAATGTGGTATCCCCCAACTTCTACATACTGTACACTCCTACTTACATCACTTTGTAGATCATAGGCCTTCCTTGCCTGGATCACATCATTCTGGTCTGGCAGACATGTCCACTGGTGCAAATACTGACGGTAGTCAACATCACTCACTAATAATTGGCCTTCCTTGGCTGCATAGACAGACACCATATCAACTGGTATGTTGATCTTAGCCTTTGAACTGTGATAAGCCTTCTTGTACTCTCTGTCATTCTGCATCCTCATTACATGTGCAGCCCACGACAATTTGGGATCTTCCTTTGCAGTTCGGCATCCAATATAGTGGCCTTTCTGTTTCTCGTGGGTTTCCTTGTATTTGTACTAATAAACACAGAAAGTAAAACATCAGCAGAAACAGTCATAAATTGCCAGTCTACATTTTCTAAAGCAACTAGTCTTTGTGAGTGTCCAGCCTGGGAAGGGATTTTAAAGGGTACTAGATCAGCACTTCTGAAATTCAGGTCCACTGTCCAGTGTCTCACGGTGGGCCACCAAAAACTGATTCTCCAAAACACCAAGAACTCTGGAAAATGTGGTTCATCTATCTTAACAGTTTAAAATCATGATAAAAGAAAAACACTTCAGAAGTCCCTCACTAGTTTCAATACACAGATATTCCAATGGCTTGGTAAGGTTTATAAGCACTGCTACATTTTAGATTTGAACAGATAACTCGAAAGCAGTAATGACAAAAATAACATCCTTGAATTATGTATTGGAAGAAGCAGAAATATAGTCTGTGCTTCAATTACTGAAAATGTTTGGTGGCTAAAAGTTTACAGTGTATGGCAAAATAGCTCTCTGAACCTACTTTGATTCCACAAATACAAAATACAATGTTCAGTTATCATGAATATTTTACTAGTAGCAAACTTTAAGTTCTATTAGAAAGAGAGGGTAAGACAGGATTTAAAATAATGCAAATATAGAAGATAGCATGCTGTTCATATATGAGTACACAACAGCTTTGAATTGAGCTTAGCTAGCTAGACAGTTGTCTGCTGTGTTTGATATGAGGATGAATGGGCCATGGCCTTTCATAGAAATGAAAGGGAGGGAACAGAGATTGTACCTCACTCGCAATGTCTCTGGAAGCTCTGGCACGTTTGATAGAAATGGCATCGGCTTTTAAGTTATAATCTTTCATCTTGGCATCTTCCCAAGCTTGCTGATAATGTTTCTGTCATCAAAATCAAAGACACAATTTTAGAATTCATTTTTCTCATAAATCATATTTTCCCTAGATTTATAGTATGGATGTTTTCATTTGATCCTTACAGTTTTGTGGGTTACAAAAATTATTCCTATCTCTTTAACTGATAATTACTGCATACATGTCATGATTAATTATATAGATTCCAAACCTGTACTCTGATCCACAGAGTCATGTGCCCATCTGCAGTCCCACTGACTTAAGTGAGACTCTACAGGTAGAAGGATACCCCCACATATCGCATATTGCAGGAATGTGGCCTTGGATGCAGCATATCAGATCCATTCACACTGTGAGCCTGGTTCAAAGCCTACTTAAGTAATGAAAGATTCTCATTTTCTTCAATGTTTTTTGGATTATGCGTTGTATTAGTCTCACAGAGCACTCACTGATCAATAACCTCATTAGAAGTTTTGCTGTATTTATAGACTCACAGACTTTAAGGCCAGAAGGGGGCATCATGATCTTCTAGCCTGACCTGCACATTGCAGGCGACAGTATGTCACCCACCCACTCCTGCAATAGGCCCATAACCGCTGGCACTTCTGCTTAAAACTTAACATTTAATATGATCTTATAAAGTAATGGAAGCAATATTAAAAGATTTAAAAAATCACTTTGAAACAATAATCAAGGAAGGTGAAAATAAAAACCATGTAAGAATAATGTCAGGTGTCCAAATGAGGCTGCAAGAAGCAACAATATTCAAAGGAACTTAACTAGTATGTAACATGGAAACAAAAGCTTGAGGCGTTTTCCCATTCTTCCGTAGATAGACAATTTTCTGGGCCTCCAAGCCCAAGAATGTCATTGATTTTTTCTTCATGGTAGGTTGGCCTAAATATCTTGGTCAAACCCATAAGTTCCCCTTTGGGAGTTGTCATAAAGAGGACAATTTATGCAAGACCAATGTGCTTATCTTTATGGATACTATTTTGTTTTCCTTATCTACACATGGTGTATTAAACCAGACAAATTTTACTATGCCTCTAGGCTCTATATGAAAATAATAGACAGACAGGCAACAAGTGCATGCTTTAGCTCTTGGGCCAGAATCCTTGCCGGAGTAAGCTGGTGAACCTCCATTGGCTTAAAAAAAAAAAAAAAAAAAAGGGTGAGAGAGGACAGAACACCGCGGACTCCAGATTAATGAATCTGGCCCATTGTGCTCATTACCCATGTATTATGCTTAAACAAATCATAATTCTTCATCTACATTGTAAAATAAAAAACAATTCAAAAAATAAAATTAGTATATCTATGTTTATGTCAGAATCAGGCAGTTCATAACAAGAGTTCTAAGACAGGGCAGGCTAAAATCTACAGCTGCATATGACAATGTTCATTTCAATAACACTACGTATTTTTTACTTAAACATCTTACGTTGCTGACGTTCAGAGCATTGATTTTGGACTGCAGCATGACAGGCGTGTCAGCAGGAAGGATGAACTGTGTCTTCTCTTTATCCCAGATTTTACGATAGAGAGGCTAATGAGAAAGTAAAAACAGCATTGTTCAATTACAGTGTGAAAGATGCTGTATTATATTATTTTCAAATTAATTGATCTCATGGTATAAAATAGAATTAATGTTATTGTTCTCTTTTGAAGTGTTTTTAACATAACAGAAAGATCCACAAAAATATCAGTGTGAATATAGAAAATATATGGTTATATAAGGGCCATCTTACCTCACTGATCTGCAGAGCATTGATTTTAGCCAAGACAACTGGCGGGGGGTCAACTACGCTGGTAAATTTCAATTCATCTGGCCGCAGTCGGTACAATCTGTCATTCACAAGCTCCTGAGCTTTCTTCACTCTAGTCACATCCACACAGCCTTGGGTCAACCAGCCAGTGCCACGCAGCCATTCCAGGTCTGACTTGTACACATTCTACAAACAAAATTGTTCTGTTAGTTATATAGGGCAAGAATGGGAGTTTATTGTCAGTGCCTAGCAAGGTAGTGTACTGCAATGCTCCAGGAGCAGATCAGACAAAGTTGTAACTCTCATTGCCACAATTTCCTCTTGGATTTCCCTTTACTTTAGGGAAGACCTAATCTGCTACCTGTATAAACTGACACAGATGCTCTGGCTGTGAATCTGGAGGAAGAATGGAATTAAGGTTCCACCTAGTCCTTGTCCCTGCCTGCCCACTAAATTAGAAAAGAGGTAGTGACCCGAAGCAGGCTGCTTTCTCCCTCTCTCCCTCCCTCTACCATGCTGCAACCAGTGATGGAGATCGTCCTCACAGGGAAATAAGAGAGCACAGACCAAGCCACATTTTTGCCCAAAATAAATAATTTCTCTTGTACAGCCATACACGAGAAAGTCAGACAAGTAGAAAAATAAACTGTATTTGTCCTCTCTTAGTTTAAACTAAATGAATTATATCACCAGCTTTTACTTCTGCTACATAATTTCCCTGCAGGGAACAGCACAATAAAAACAGTTGTTTTGGTCTTAAATCCACCACATAATGTTCAGTGATGCTTTTTATGTGGCACCTTCCTTTCAAGGCTCCTTGCCCTAAATGAATGCCTCTGGCACACCCTGCTTTACAAAAGATAAAAAGCACCCAAGTGTGAACCAGAAAGTGCCAGAAAATGTCAGAAAGAAGGGGAAACATTTTTTAAAATATAAAATATTCCAATGGTAAATGCCTGGTAAATCATTCATCACATATTTCTGGTTAAAATCTAGTGTGAGTTTGGGTATCCTCTTTCTAGACAAAATGTAGTTCTTGGGAATTATTATGTATTATACAGATATACTCACATCGCTCTGTAACTCATAGGCCTTCTTAGCTTGGATCACATCATTCTGGTCTGGCAGACATGTCCACTGATGCAGGTAATTGCGGTAATCCACATCACTGACCAATGTCTGACATTTCTTGGCCTGCACGATTCCCAGCATATCCACTGGGCTGGTGTATTTGGTCTTTGATTTCTCAAAATATTTCTTGTACTCTCTGTCACTCTGGATCTTGGCCGCATGAATGGACCACACCAACTTGGGATCATCCTGAAGGCTTTGGAATCCCACATAGTGGCCTAATTGCTGGCGGTAACCTGTTTTGTATTTGTACTAATCATACATTTTTAAAAAAACAGAAATCAAAGAAATGAAAACAAATGAGTGTTTTTATCAGGCATCGAAATATATATAAATAAATGTATAAATGTTTCTGCAACTGCAGTTTAAGGTGCCTATGTTCTGTTTCAGTTGTTAAAATGTAAGTAAACTAAAAAGATTGTCTCTTTACAAGGCCCCCTGTTAAAGGCCAGATCCTGCTTCCATTGAAGTAAATGAGAATCTTTCAGCTGACTTCAGCAGAAGTTAGATCAGGTCTTAATTGCTGTAAGCTAGCTCTACATGTGTTTTATGGGAAGAAGCACATATTAAAAATATTTTTCCACCATTTTTCTGACTCAAAAGTTTCAGAGGGTTGGAGAAATACCCAAGACTTCTGATGCATTTCAGGACTTTACCTGAGCCTCTGCAAAACAGAGGAGAAATATTTAGTTACCTGAACTATTTCCAAAATAAATCAATCAACTCTCACTTTTACATAATCACCGGTGGTTTATGATCTACTTAAATTAACCGTACTTAGGGTGAAACTGCTATGATTTGACATTTTAAAAATCGTTATAAGACACAACTAAGATTATAAATAATATAAAATATACTACTCATTGTTAAAAACCTATGCATAGTTTTAAAACAAAATTTTTTGAATTGGCTATTGATATAAATACATTAGTAGTGTTTTTAATAAGAAAACTACATTAGCTTTACCCAAAATAAATAAGTAAGATGTCAGACTGTACCTCACTAGCAATGTCTCTAGAAGCCTTGGCATGTGTTATTTCAATGGCATCAGCTCTTAAGTCATAACCTTTTTCCTTGGCTTCTTCCCAGCTTTGTTGATACAATTTCTGTGGATGAAGTGAATATGTTAACATGCACATATACAAATAGTGTAAATATTTTTCATAGACAGTAATCAATACAAAATTAGTTCAAATTACTCATAATGGAATATAAAATTTGTATATATATTTTTTAAATTTAAAAAATCCCCTTTAAAATCCAATCTGTTCCTCTATGTGATCACTCTCACAGCTGTCTGTGAGAGAGCATAAGTTATGGTTACCAAAGGTTTACTTGTGCTAAAATACATTTACTAAGACACATCTGGCCCTAAATGAAAAGACAGAATCTATCCAAAGACTAAACCATTGAGACTAAGGCTTACAGATCAAGCCCAACACTGTTAGAGTTCTTTAATCACTGATGTGTCCCTTTTATATGGTAGGAAGTTACCTTCCTCCCATAAGTTCATTGGGTACAATGGCCCCAGTTTATTCTGTGACATTGCACTCTATATGATTTTATAAAAATATGCTAATGAGTGAATATAATGTAACTGGAATATGCTTCATGCAAAAGGTCTCTTGTAAAGTATCATTACAAAGCTTATAATCTACTGAGTGTGATCATCCTATTTGTATAAATGTATCACTCTTGTATCTGAAACTAGAAATATAAAATATAACTCTGAGGGCCTATTGTAATTATGCAAAGTGTGGGCTATTAATGGCTGTTTGGAATCTTGATGGCTCCCATCAACCAGAACAATTGTCTGTGGATGGCTCTGTTTGCATGCAAGCCTTCCTGTGAGTCAGGCTGGGAGACATGAAGGCTTGAGATCTTACAGTGACATGTAATCAATGTCACTTGAACTGGAATCCATCTTTAATCTGGTGCTTTTCCATTGAGAAGGGAGAATGCAGGGGTGGAAACCCAGAGGGACAAAGGATTCCTGCCTTATGCAAAAGATATATAAATGGGTGAAACAGAACAAAGTAAAGAGCCATCATGAAGAATCCCCTAGCTACCACCTGAGCTGGAACAAGAGATGTACCAGGGGAAAGAATTGTGCCCAGGCCTGGAAGGTGTCCAGTCTGAAGAAAAAACTTACTGAAGGGTAAGATTATCTGTATTCAGTTTGATTAGATATAAATGTGTGTGTTTTATTTTATTTGGTGACTTACTTTGTTAGAATCATAGAATAGCAAGGCTGGAAGGGACCTCAGGAGGTCATCTAGTCCAACTCCCTGCTCAAAGCAGCACCAATCCCCAGATAGATTTTTGCCCCACATCCCTTAACGGCCTCCTCAAGGTACTGAGCTTACCACCCTGGGTTTAGCAGGCCAATGCTCAAACCACTGAACTATCCCTCTCCCCTAGTTCTGGCTGTCACTATTTGAAACCATTTAAGTCCTACTTTTTGTATTTAATAAAATCACTTTTTACTTATTAATTAACTCAGCATATATATTAATACCTGGGTAGGTAAACAGCTGCACATCTCTCTCTACCAGTGTTATAGAGGGCAAACAATTGATGAGTTTACCCTGCATACAGGGTAAAACAGATTTATTTGGGTTTAGAATCCACTGGGAGTTGGGTATCTGAGTGTTAAAGACAAGAACACTTCTGTAATCTGCTTTCAGGTAAGCCTACAGCTATCAGGGGATGTGATTCAGATCTGGGTCTGGCTAGTGAGTCTGGTTCAAACCAGGCAGGACACTAAAGTCCTAAGCTGACAGGGCAGGAAAGCAGGGGCAGAAGTGGCACCACATCACTTGGCAGCTCCCAGGAGTGGTTCTACAATCCAACCTGTCACATAATTCGTGTTATGTTGATGAATATCTCTCACAAGTTAATTCATCTGGAATACAGATATTTACTTTAGCTACTTCTATGGTTTATAATGGAGCAAGTTTTGAGCTTTGAATAGGATAGAGAATTACATTAGAACATACTTGTCAGACCCTGGCTTGAGTTATGACTGAGTGGACATTATCTCGCTTTGCAATGTAGAATTTGATATGTATTTTTGGAGAAATGCATTTATGATTTTTACTTTAATATCTTACCTTACTGATGTTCAGAGCATTGATTCTGGACTGCAACATCTCAGGGGTATCAGAAGGAAGGGTAAACTGGGTCTTCTCTTTATCCCAAACCTCCCGGTATAAAGCCTAAGGACAAAGCAGTCACAGAGATATTTAGTACAATGTTGAGAAACTTATTTTCACCCTTTCTGATATATATCTGATCTCATCTTGGACGGTTGGTCCAGCTCCCATTGAATCCAATGGCGAAACTCCCACTGAGGCAATGTAAACAGGACTAGGCTACTTTTTACTGAAATTGAACAAAGACATTGGGTCTAAATTAAGCCCTTTTGGATTCTGAATAATCTCCTTTTGGTTAATTAATTTTTCCCCAAAAAGTTCCTCTCTAAAGTTTTCTCTCATTCTCCAATTCATACTAGACTGGGAAGTAAATTCATCCATTCTTTGGCATAGCTGTACTGTGAAGGACAAGACTAGCTATTCAGTTTTAAACTATATGTATTAGCTCTATGAGCTAAGATCAAGTATTTATTGGGTTTGATAGGTTGCTTTTGGCAGGATCCTCTTCTAGTTGAAGTGATTGCTTTCTTTAATATGTTTAAATAAATAAACTTAGTCATTTTGTTGTACTGTTCACAAGGGGAAGCACTGAAGTTATCTTAAAAATTAATTTTATACATATATATACTATTTTATATTACTTATAAATATAACACTTTAAAGTGGAGAGCCAGTTTTATGCAATAGAGAAACCATAAACTGTTCAATCTTCCTTTTGAAGGTTTATTCCAATTTACTTCCATGTTAATAGGTAGACTCTCATAGACTTCAGTGAGAGAGATATTTGTCTCTAAATGCTGGGGGAGATAGTCAGAACTATGGTCTGGAACTCGTAGATTGTTTTAATAATTGTTTGATTATTTGTTTGAAATAAATACTGTGCAATGATTTGAATTCCTTATCATTGACAAGGTTTCACATTACCCTGTTTATTCCTTCATTAATGGTTACTGGGGAACACCTAGTTCTGAAACCCTGGCAGTCCCTGGCAGCTCAAATTCTATATAAAACATACTGTTTCCTCTTTTTATTTTAAATAATAAAACACAATATGCACAGGGACACTCGAGCACAAATGTAACACTTTTCTTACACCACTCTGATTCAAAGCATTAGTCTTCGCCAGCACAATCTCTGGTGTGTCAACAATACTGGTGAATTTCAGTTCATCCGGTCGCGTTCGATACAATCTGTTATTCAGGAGCTCTTGGGCTTTCTTCACTCTATCCACATCTACTGAGCCATCTGGCATCCAGCCAATGCCACGCAGCCATTCCAGGTCTGACTTGTACACATTCTACAAACAAACATAATTGCATTATTAATTTTATATGGCTAGCGTGTGAGTTTATTCTCAGTGCATCGCCAGGGGCTACTTTGCACTGCCCAAAGAGCAAACCACAAAAGGAACTGACTGTCACACTGCAGGACTGTAATCAAATAACCCTGACTCTTAGTCTCTTGAAAACACTCCCTGCTTTCTTACAAATTAATTTCATGAACATTCCAAAACTGGAAATAGATAAACTGGACTCATAACGGATGCCTGCATCAGCATCATGATCCCTCTGTAATGAAGAGTTCATTGATGATACATAATTGCTAAGACACAAAAGAAATGCTTCAAAGAAAGCATGCAAATCCTTGTCAGTCTTCACACCACATTCCTCCACATATAGGCACAAACTCAGTAGAAATTTACTAATGCATAAAAAGCACAACAGCGTTACCAAGGCAACTGTTCAAGTATGTTCAAAGTCACCACAAATAAGCACTGTGGGAATTCACAGCTAGGACCCACGTTTGGGGGGAAAATGAATACAACCACTGAAGAGCTGGTGAAGAAAGGAGAAACTGCAGAAAGTGTTGGGGTGGTTACCATCATGTCACCTTGATGTGCCTACAGAGCCTTATATCTCAACAGTTACTAATGTGGTATCCCCCAACTTCTACATACTGTACACTCCTACTTACATCACTTTGTAGATCATAGGCCTTCCTTGCCTGGATCACATCATTCTGGTCTGGCAGACATGTCCACTGGTGCAAATACTGACGGTAGTCAACATCACTCACTAATAATTGGCCTTCCTTGGCTGCATAGACAGACACCATATCAACTGGTATGTTGATCTTAGCCTTTGAACTGTGATAAGCCTTCTTGTACTCTCTGTCATTCTGCATCCTCATTACATGTGCAGCCCACGACAATTTGGGATCTTCCTTTGCAGTTCGGCATCCAATATAGTGGCCTTTCTGTTTCTCGTGGGTTTCCTTGTATTTGTACTAATAAACACAGAAAGTAAAACATCAGCAGAAACAGTCATAAATTGCCAGTCTACATGTTCTAAAGCAACTAGTCTTTGTGAGTGTCCAGCCTGGGAAGGGATTTTAAAGGGTACTAGATCAGCACTTCTGAAATTCAGGTCCACTGTCCAGTGTCTCACGGTGGGCCACCAAAAACTGATTCTCCAAAACACCAAGAACTCTGGAAAATGTGGTTCATCTATCTTAACAGTTTAAAATCATGATAAAAGAAAAACACTTCAGAAGTCCCTCACTAGTTTCAATACACAGATATTCCAATGGCTTGGTAAGGTTTATAAGCACTGCTACATTTTAGATTTGAACAGATAACTCGAAAGCAGTAATGACAAAAATAACATCCTTGAATTATGTATTGGAAGAAGCAGAAATATAGTCTGTGCTTCAATTACTGAAAATGTTTGGTGGCTAAAAGTTTACAGTGTATGGCAAAATAGCTCTCTGAACCTACTTTGATTCCACAAATACAAAATACAATGTTCAGTTATCATGAATATTTTACTAGTAGCAAACTTTAAGTTCTATTAGAAAGAGAGGGTAAGACAGGATTTAAAATAATGCAAATATAGAAGATAGCATGCTGTTCATATATGAGTACACAACAGCTTTGAATTGAGCTTAGCTAGCTAGACAGTTGTCTGCTGTGTTTGATATGAGGATGAATGGGCCATGGCCTTTCATAGAAATGAAAGGGAGGGAACAGAGATTGTACCTCACTCGCAATGTCTCTGGAAGCTCTGGCACGTTTGATAGAAATGGCATCGGCTTTTAAGTTATAATCTTTCATCTTGGCATCTTCCCAAGCTTGCTGATAATGTTTCTGTCATCAAAATCAAAGACACAATTTTAGAATTCATTTTTCTCATAAATCATATTTTCCCTAGATTTATAGTATGGATGTTTTCATTTGATCCTTACAGTTTTGTGGGTTACAAAAATTATTCCTATCTCTTTAACTGATAATTACTGCACACATGTCATGATTAATTATATAGATTCCAAACCTGTACTCTGATCCACAGAGTCATGTGCCCACCTGAAATCCCATTGACTTCAGTGAGTCTCTGTAAGTAGAAGGATACCCCCACATATAGCATATTGCAGGAATGTGGCCTTAGATGCAGCATATCAGATCCATTCACACTGTGGGCAACACTGATATTTGCTGCATGGTATTTTGGCCTATAATATCTTTTTCAAATCCCAAACTTCCCAAAGGAAGTTGCCATAAAGAGGACAATTCAGGCAAGGGTTTCTTTCTTTGCTTATCAACACATTATATGTTTAACTAGACAGTCAATATGGTGATCTAGATGTTATGGTGATACACTCTATTTATGAATAACAAATAGGCAACAAGTCCGTGTTTTAGATCTTGGGTCAGAATCACTGCTGGCATAAGTGGGTGAACAAAAGGAGAGAGAGAGAGGAATGCCACTGACCCCCGACTAATTAATCTGGTCCATTGTGCTTCATGAACATTGTGCTCATTAAACCATATTATGCTGCTTAAATGAATCATAATAGTTCTTCATCTACATTCTAAAATACAAAACAGTACAAAAAACAAAGATAGTAAATCTGTGCTTATATCAGAACCCAGAAGTTCTTAATAAGAGTTCTGAAACAGGGCAGGCTAAAAATGATGCATGTGGCAATGTTCATTTCAATAAACATTACATATTTTAATTGAAGATCTTACATTGCTGATGTTCAGAGCATTGACTTTGGATTGCATCATCTGAGGGGTGTCAGCAGGTAGGGTGAACTGTGTCTTCTCTTTATTCCAGGCTTCACGATAGAGAGGCTAATGAGAAAGTAAAGACATCATTATTCAATTACAGTGTGAAAGATGATGTACTATGTTACTTTCTAATTAACTGATCTCATGATATGAACTATTATGTACATTAGGAATTCTCATTTTATGATTTTTTAAGGCAAGTGAAGGATAAACAAAAATGACAGCATGAATGCAGAAAACTTATGGTAACAAAAAAGCCAGCTAACCTCACTGATCTGCTTAGAATTGATTTTAGCCAGGACAACTGGCAATGGGTCAACAATGCTAGTGAATTTCAATGCATCTGGCCGCTGACGGTATAATCTCTCATTCAGGAGTTCCTGGGCTTTCTTCACTCTATCCACATCCACAGAGCCATCTGGCATCCAGCCAATGCCTCGCAGCCATTCCAGGTCTGACTTGTACACATTCTACACACAAACAAAAAATATTATAATTACAGAAAAAATTTCAGATACAAAACCTAATTGGTCCCCTATGCATCCAGCAAATAGAGTAGAATTAGGATGGCATCCCCATCATCATAATTTTTCAGGCAACTGGTAAGTTTGAATAAAGTTTTGCAATTCCAATTACCACCTCAACATTCAAATATGAGTATTTTACCCACAATTGAACTTGGGCTCCCCAAGAGAGACTGGAATTTGGAGAAGCCCAGATTCTAATATTCTAGAGTGCTCTCAACTGAAGAGAAGCATCCATAGCTTTACAAGCATTCACCATTAATCTATTTGCACATGTGATTACTAATTGGCAAGTGTAATCATGGGAAATGCATTCACAAATTAAGCTCAAAATTACAAAAGCACATTGGCCTTAATCCTGCTAGTCCTAACATGGTGTGCAATAACAGGGAGCCTAAGCTTGTTGTGTTCCAGTGCAAGTGGGAGCAAAGTCTGTGAGTTGGAGAAAGCAAAGCTAAGCACTAGACATAGACCTCTGCACTAAGTGGAACTGTCAAGCTACTTGTGCACCTTCCACCTCACTCTCAAAAGTACAAGGAAAAAATGGATCAGAATATGGTTAGAGAATGAGTGTGTCAAAGTTGACATCCATTATACAATTCATACTCAGGTCTTACTCTTCCTAATAGTCAGGATTAATTTGGCAGCTCCATGCCAGTACGTTTTTAATACAGAATAGGGTTTCTCCAGAGTTCTCACTCCTACAGTTACACATAAAACGCTCTGCAGGTGCAGTGTTTGAAAGTAAGCCTTTTGCATACACATTTTCACTCCTAACTTGCCTGGAAATCAAGTGGAGCAGGTCAGGAATTTTCAATCAGAATGATTTTCTGATGGAAAATGCTCTTTTCACATACTCAAATATTTCTGGGGGAAACTTTAAATTTTGCTGGAAAATGACAGCTCATTGGGTGCCAGCCTCGAAGGCTCCAGACAATTTCACTTTTTGCCTGGGGAGAAAAGGTGAAATTGACAAGAACCCACTAGGCAAGGCCAGCAAGCAGAAAAAAAATCTGTTTTGATTCTCTCCAAATGGATTTTTCTTGAAATTCCTTCCTGTAAAAAATTTCACATTTGACTTTTCATCCTTATTTGGAGCAAAAAATGTTGTTTGCAAGATCAGGTACATAATGGACAAATTTTACTCTAAAATATTTGAATAGTTATTTGCACACACACACACATAAAAGACTTATTTTGCATTTATTTTTTTACTCACATCACTCTGCAACTCATAGGCCTTCTTTGCTTGGATCACATCATTCTGGTCTGGCAGACATGTCCACTGGTGCAGGTAATGGCGGTAATCAACATCACTGACCAGTTCCTGACATTTCTTGGCCTGCACAATTCCTAGCATGTCCACTGGGCTAGTGTATTTGGTCTTTGATTTCTCAAAATATTTCTTATACTCTCTGTCACTCTGGATCTTTGCTGCATGCATAGACCACATCATCTTTGGATCATCTCGTACGGTGCGGGCTCCAATATGGTGACCTCTCTGTTTCTCATATGCTTCTTTATATTTATACTATTGAAAACAGAAACAGTTCAGTTACGTTTTATATATTCATGGAAAAGTGAATAATGGACCAGATCCTCAGATGCATAATTCAGTTTTGTTCTATTAACATCAAAGCAACTAGGCCAATTTATATCAGCTGAGGACATGGCCTACTTAACATGAGGCAAATCTGATACAAAATGAATACAAATTAGCACATAGTTGTAAAGATAGCAAAATAATCATCAGTGATCAGTACTGTCTCAGTTTAATAGTAATATAAGAGCAAAAATAATTTATCACAGACAAAAATCCTTGATTCAGAGGTTGAAATTCCTAATATCCCCTCACTCCCTGAATATCAGTAATATCATGTGATGTGTTAATATTTATAATATATATTTTTAGGTTGGTTTGTTTAATGTCAATAATTTTAATGTTACACTCTCTTCCGTGTGAAGTTGGTTATTTTTCTGCACTTATCTGTTTCCATGGTATTCATTTTTTAAACCAGAATTTGATATACTTTTATTTTTAAATTATTTATTATTTTATTCCTATGTTTTGTCATTTGAAAGAATGCATATTTTAATTATTTCACATGTTTACTAAAAATGAGAAAAACCCTTAATATACAGTTAAAGTGATAGATTAGCAGAAGCAGCACATACTTCACTAGCAATATCTCTTGATGTCTTTGCACTTCGAATTGGAATTGCATCAGCTCTTATATCATAATCCCTCATCTTGGATTCTTCCCAACCTTGTGTGTAAAGTTTCTACAGAGAGGAGGACAAAATATGCGAGATGAAAATATAGTATTTTACAAATTATTATAGAGAAAATGAAACCATACATTAAAAGAGGTTCTTTAAAAGTGAAATGAATGCTTACCTAATTTCTGATTTTGTATTTGTTTGATATATTTTTTAAAATATTCTTACCTGGCTAACGTTAGCTGAATTGGCTTTTGCCAACAAAATCTCTGGAGTGTCTGGCATGACGTGAATTGTGGTTTTGTCAGCATTCCAGGCTTCTGTATATAAACGCTGTGGAAGGGGGGAAAACAGTTTTTAAAAAGATTTTAATGAAACATTTAAATAAACTCAGTTTTTGCAAGTGGAAGGAATTCATACTTTAAATCTACAGTGTTTTCAAACAAAAGCTAAATTAGGCTTATAGGTGAATTTACTCCCATGTGTCTTAATATCAACTAATTTTATCAGCCAGCTTTTATAGCCAAAGTATGGCTATACAATACATTTAGCACAATTAGCCTACAGCTCATCTAATGTCCGTTGAAGCCAATGGGAAGACTCCCACTGATTATGGTGAGCTCTGGTTCAGGTCCCTGATAAATACAACTGTGAAGCTTGGGCTGAGACTCAAAAAAAGCTAAAGGTACATAATAGAATTGCATTGCCTGCTTGTGCCCAAAGAATTCTGCACACCTTGAGAAAATACAGTAAAACTGAAAGCAACAATTAGCAAAAGTCTACAAAACCAAAGCCTTGAACCAGAACATGGCATATATATAGCCAACTTCTGAACACATACCTACAAAACTAAGACCCACCCACTGAAAATACCCTAATAAATCAACAGGGACAGTTTGAGCAAATCTTTAATCCTCTGATACATTGTGATCTCCAACTGCAAAACCCAGCTGGGTGACTTCCTCCTCCTTATTATGCCCCAATCTGCTCTGCAACGTTAATTGGCTGATTCAGCATTGCTGGCAGGATGTATTGGGAGAAGGATTGTATCCGGGACTCTCTGGAATATATTTTTAGGGAGAAGGAGGAAGAGACAATTTGTGATGTTAATTACTCTACCCAGGCTACTATAAATGGGAGGCAGCCTTATTCCCTAGGCGACACAAGCTCTCGCCTCTGAGCTCTCAGTTGGCATACAGGAGCTGGTGCTCCAGTCAACACCATACAGCACAACAGCATACATAACAGATATCTCACTATTCTATATAGGTTCGTATGCCATGCTCATCACTGTAATATCTGAGTGTCTTCCAGTAATCATTCAGCAACGTGTTGCTTAGCATTGCACCTTGCCCCAGATGGATGTGCCCCATGTCCCTTATTTGGGGACACTATATTTGCATGTTTTGCAGCATTGTCTGAAATGGTTCTGCAATCTGCAAACAACCTCAGGCTTGCTTAGTAGGTCACTTTCCATAAAGGAGTTCTGGCATACATTGAGTTGAGAGTTTTTAAAAATAAAAAACCCTATACAGTACAGCCAATCTGAAACCGGTGGGGAGAAGGAGGAATAGAAATTCACTAACAGTTTTATTTCTGTTTTTAATCAACAGTTGATTTTGATCCAATTTTCTGACCAGCTCTATTAGGCAGCCAGTGCAGATAACAGAGCACTGGGGTAAAATGCTCTAATACCAGTTAGAGGCCTTGTCCATCACTTAACCCCCAGATTAAGACCATAACACATGAAGCATAAGGTGTGTAGAGTGTCACATGTGGAATCTGGGCTCTGGAGTGAACATCCTCCTCTGTGGGAAACAACACTTCATCAGCAGGCCTCTGTGTCCTGTATTAAATCATTTGAAAATTGCAATTAAAGTATAGCTGCACAGAGACTGCATTAAAGAAATTCAGTCTGGAGGAGGAAGAACATAGATTCCCTACATCTGAAAGAAAAGGGGCCAACCTTATTACCACGTGCAAAGGATCTAAAGGACTCTTGATAACCACAGCTACCTAGCAGCAGATGCTGTCTGACATTGCGCTTCTTTGGGAAGACTTACCTCTTTTAACCAAAGTGCATTGCGCATTCCGTGAACCAACCCTCAGAGTCAGTAACATCTGGGGGGTTTTCTGGGAGACTCACCTTGTTCATTGTCTCAGCATTTTGCTTTGCCAAAACCAACTCCGGGGAATTGGTCACACTTGTAAATTTGATTTGGTCTGGGGGCTGGCGGTACTGCTTTTCACTCAGGATTTCTCCAGCTCTCTTAACCTTTTCAACATCTATGGAACCAATGGGGACCCAGCCTGTACCCTTCAGCCATTCCAGGTCTGATTTGTAAACAGCCTAAAATTTAATTAATGGTCAATCAGTCATTTGCAGGAACAATCAAATGAATATATGAATAAATGCAACTGATTTATACACTACTCACTTCATGTAACATTATCTATTACTACAAAATGGTCATTTGATTCTGACACTCATTCTTCCAAGATAGATAAAATAATTATTACACAGCACAACGAATGGGAAAATGAAAGGACTCCACAGTCCTTAGGGCACCTTTGACAGATCAAAGATCAAGAAAACAGCAAGGATTTGGTGATAAAAGATCAGTAACAGTATATGGAAAATTTCACAAGCCAGTAGGAGTAGAAGCAGCCAAAGCAGAGACTACTGCACAGGGGAAGAAGTGGAGAAATTGGGGCCCAGCTTAGGCTACCCTTCCCCTGGAGGCAGAACTGCACAGGGGAGACATGCCTTACTAGGACCCAGACGGTGCCTATCTCAACTCCCCCTTCACTCCCCACATCAGGGAGCTGCAGAGAGGAGACAGCCAGAGATTCCAGCTGGTAGGGGCTGAAGCAACCCAAGAAGGGATCTTTGGACTTCTGAACCTTTGGAAAACTTTCTACAGTTTTGACTAGACTTTCTCTGGCCTGTGCTGATTGGCTGTTTGCTCCAACCCTCTCCTTCCACCTCCCAGTCTCTTCACCTGAGCTTCATTCCACACTACCCTCTCTTACCATCTTCTCACCTGCCCTATCTCCCTGACCATGTCCCCTTCCCTTTTCTTTTGATTTAACTGATCCCTTCCTAAGTAACCCCCATCCCCACAAAAAATCATGGAATTAACATGACATTTGTTGCCATCTCATTGTTTACTCTGCTTGTTTGTTCTACCCCTTCCCCTACCCTGTGTCTGTCTCATCTTCAGGTCAGGGACATCTGCTACTCTCTGTTGGTACAGCACCTAGCACAACGGGGCTCCACTCTTGGCATGTAAAACATACATCTGTGTGCAGGCATGTCAGGGTAAAACTGGGCCTGTTGCTGCCTGTATTACACATATTGTGCACTCACATCACTCTGAAGCTCATAGGCCTTCTTAGCTTGGATCACATCATTCTGGTCTGGCAGACATGTCCACTGATGCAGGTAATGGCGGTAATCAACATCACTGACCAGTGTCTGACAGGTCTTGGCCTGCACGATTCCCAGCATGTCCACTGGGCTAGTGTAGTTGGTCTTTGATTTCTCAAAATCTTTCTTGTACTCTCTGTCACTCTGGATCTTGGCTACATGCATTGACCACATCATCTTAGGATCATCCTGGATGTTGCGGGCTCCCACATGGTGGCCAAGCTGCTTGCGATACCCTTCTTTGTATTTGTACTAAAATAAAATATATTTATATTCACTGTGACAGTCTTCAATTCAGAAATGATGTACCCAACTTAACTAGAACATGCATACCCTCATGCTGGAAAATATGTTACACTTTCTTTAATATGCTATTTTATTTATTTCGTTCAGAAGAAGAGAAAAATATTTTAGATATTCTATCTTGCTATCTCCATAAACATACTACTACTAAATTTACCTACCTTATCCCTTACAACCATCTACTTACTATCTTGTTTGTGGTCTCACATCCTTTTAATTTTTTAGGATGTGCTCTTTCCTTAAGAATTTTATCATACAACATCTGCTGACAAATTAACATCAACTGGCACCTTTATCTTCCATTTAGTTAGGGATGCCAAGGACAAAATCAGCCTGGAGAGTGAACTGCCTTCTAACCCC
This sequence comes from Chelonoidis abingdonii, assembly GCF_003597395.2. NCBI lineage: Eukaryota > Metazoa > Chordata > Testudines > Testudinidae > Chelonoidis > Chelonoidis abingdonii. Next base: position 52,984,492 of record NC_133778.1, on the reverse strand, counting down.
TAACTGGTGTTGCCCTAGGTGAGGCACACTGGCAGAGTAGTGAAAGGGAGACTTTATTGTCAATGCTTATGGCATATCTGTTCCATGGATGACTTCAGTCACATGGGCTTTCAATACAACTTTTCAGCAGCATTAAAATCTTCTCATGGCAGAAAAAGGGGATTGTTTAGGACTGTTAATATTTTTTTTTCTGGGGGATCTTTGAAGCATTTTATTCTAATCTCAAAAAGTAGCAAATAGGTACTTTATATAATCTCACAATGGGCCTGATCCAGCACCCTTGTACTCAATGGAAACACTTCAACGGGCATAGGACTAGGCTTTATATTATTTATTTTATCACTGCAATGTATATGTCTAAGGCATCCATCACTGTAGATCTTGATATGGTCCCTTCTTTTCAGACGCAAGAAGCATGCACTATAATTATTGGACTGCAATAGAATCTATTGTACAATTTAAAAGCATTTACATGGAAAAATTATAGAGCACAAATTCTGAACTCTTTCCCATAAGAAACATATCCCTGTAGATATAACAAAAAGGTTACTTACTTCACTGGCAATATTTCTGGATGCCTTGGCAGTCTGGATTGGAATGGCATCAACACGCAAGTCACAACCTCTCTTTTTCAATTCCTCCAAAGCTAATTTGTACAATTTCTATGAGAAAGGAAACGATTTATATTTTTATCTCATTAACCATGCACTTTATGCACCTCTCCTGTAGGTAAGCATGTTACACATTTATATAACAAAACCCATTAAATCACTAGAAAACATGATTAATGTTCAGCATGGGTAAACCTGATTTAAATATGACCCATAGCTACCTGCCCTAGGTAGTAGGAAAATGCACATTTCCAACATTTTATTGTATAAATCTGGTAGGACTAAGGGAGTGGAAAGCAGGGGTGGTGGGAATCTAGAAGAATGAAGACCAAGACATGGGGTGAAAGGTTTTCCCAGATGCAAACTTTTGCACTGTTGCAAATTCACACTATTTCATAAAAAACTTTTTTTCACAAGGACACTGGCAAAATGAAAAAGGGGAGTTTCCAGGTATGCTATTTATATATGTCAAGGGTTTACTATAGAATAAGCTTCTAGTTTAATGCTGATAGTACTTTTGAAAATCAGAAGTCAGACACCAAGAAAATAATGTAAATTATAGCAAAAATCTGTCTTAACTAACATTGCTGGCCACACGTGGGACTATATAGATGAGCAGCATTACCGTATTCATTGAAAAGCCAGAGACAACAAAACTGTACTGTCCAGAGCTCATTGTTTCATCCCCTCAGCTTTTTATTGTTACCCACCTCACTGCAGTTTATTTGGTTGAGTTTTGCTAGCATGATTTCTGGAGTGTCAGGCATGACATGAATTGTAGTTTTGTCTTTGTCCCATGCTTCGGTGTATAAGCGCTAAAAAGGAATGGAAATGAAAGGTAATTCAGTAATAACCTACAGTAACTATCAAATCTTGTCATTGTTACTCTAGCAAAACTCCTGTTTATATACCTGAGGAGAGAGGCGCATATTTGGCTCCAAATTTAGACACTGATTACATCAGTTTACAATAATAAAAAGACTGAGGCAAACCTAAGATGTCTGATGAGCTATTGCAGCTGACTACACACATATGCCCAAGAAACAGTGCACTGTGATATCCCGGAGAATCTCAGTAACTTGATTCTTGCTTTACATGTCCCCATTTGTACTTAATAAGATAGGTCCTACGTACTGCGTTGCAAACATCCTGTTTTATCTCAGGACATCAACATGACTTTGAATCACATAGGGGTTGGCAACATGTCCGTACACGGATACAAGTGTCCGTGGTAAAAATGTTGAGGTCGGTGGTAATTTTTCAAGAAACATTGAATGGCTGAGTGACATAACTCCCCAATGTCCGTCACTATGCACAGTAATTTTGTCAAGTATCCATTGTGTAACAGTGGTGCTGACCCCTAAGTATTCCTAATTTTCTGTCTTTAATCATGAGTAGCACAGCACTGATGTGTTACTTATCAAATCATTACTCACCTTATTCATTGTCTCTGCATTATTCTTGGCCAAGACCATTTCTGGAGAATCTGTCACACTAGTAAATTTGAATGTGTCAGGAGGCTGACGGTATATTTTATCACTTAAGATCTCTCCAGCTTTCTTGGCTTTTTCAACATCCACGGAACCAATTGGAACCCAACCAATGCCTCTCAGCCATTGGAGATCTGACTTGTAGTAATTCTGTTAACAAAGTAAATACAAAATACAGTCCTTAGTTCACTTTTCCAGATTATCATCCCAGTACATTTTATCTAAATTTTATGACTTCTGAACAACTAGCTAGCTGTGAGTAAAACATACAGCATATGAAAAGGGAAAACAAAATAAAAGCTATCATATAGTAAAACCTGGATTTGGGCTAGAATTCAGGGGTGAAATACTGGTCCATTGAAGTAAATGGCAAAACTACCATTTCATCCATAGACTGCACCATTGAAAAGCAATACCATGTTTAGCCATGTTTAGAACTCATCTCAAGTCTTTCTTTCTCAGGTTGACCTCTGAGACCCAAACAATGCTATCCAGCTACTCCACTTATGTTTGATTTTTATCAGTATCCTTTTTGGACATCTCTGCTTTCATCTTTTTACATACACCGCTCCTGGTCCCTACTCCCCACTCCAGCTATATTCCAGAATACTCTCTTTGTCTCCAGACTTTGTACCTTCCTCAATGCCACCCTTGCACAACCTGCCATTTACTAAGTGTCATGCATATTTCTTTGACTCAGGCTCCTCTCCAGTTACAACATGGTTATTCTGATATAGCTTATTGTGCGTCAGAATTTTAGCCCTAGTGATAGTACTGAAATGCACGAAGCTTGGCAATTTTGCTTTGCAAGAATCTGTATGAACATTTCCTTTGATATATTGATCCATATAGGTGCATTCTTTACCCGTTCCTCATTTCACTTCAAGGTCCAGGATTGAATAAAACCAAAATCTCAAAGTAGTGAGTCTTAGTTAAAAATCACTGCATTTCACTTGGATTAAAACCATGAGTAATTAAGAATTTCTCATAATTTCAATAATAAATCATAAATGGGAACAAATGTGCTTAAACTGGACTTAAATTTGAACTAATTAAGGAGTCTGTTAATGGATTTAATCTGAGTTTCCATTTGTAACAAGACCTGTTACAATACTAGAATTATTGTTTTGTTGAGAACATTTGGCTCTGCTGTTACCAGTATGTGAAATCATTTTTCATCTAAGGTACGGTATCAAATACAGTCATCTTCTGGAACTGAAACAGAAACGGTACTTACGTCACTCTGTAGATCATAGGCCTTTCTAGCATGGATGACATCATTCTGATCTGGCAGACATGTCCACTGGTGAAGAGGATGTCTATAATCAATGTCACTGACCAGTTCCTGACATTTCTTTGCCAGCACAATCCCCAGCATATCCACTGGACTATTATATTTGGTCTTCCATTTCTCAAAATCTTTCTTATACTCCCTGTCACTCTGGATTTTGGCAGCATGCATAGACCATACCATCTTGGGATCGTCCTGTATGTTGCGGGCGCCTATGTGGTGGCCAAGTTGTTTGCGATACCCTTCTTTGTATTTGTACTGAAGGAAAAAGCAAAATATAATGTTCCGCTAATTAATAACATTGTGACTATTAATTTTAAATAGTTCTAACATGAAACTCTCTAAAAATTATTTATGAACTATAGCTATGATGCTTTCAAGGTATTTTATCAAAGTGGTGTTGTGGGTTTGCATTCTAGGCAACTGGATTGTGAATTAGAACTTTTAAATGGGATAGACATTCTGGGATATAAAGGATTATTAAACTTACCTTTTGTTATGTTAAAGAGAAATAATTGTGATATGCATGAACTATGGGTTTTTTTTTTAACAATTAAAGATTTAATTAATGAAATAGGTCTTTTTTTGGCGTAAAATTATGTACAACAACAAACTTTTATCTATGCTATGCATGTGAAGTTGAATCTCTTATTTTATTTTACAATTTAAATGTTTAAATATATGCACTACAACTTTACAACATGTAAACCACGTCGTCATTGTTTAATCAAACCTCCTATTGCAGAATTTACATATGGAATTTACAGAATGCAAAGGTCCCATGTAACTATGTAGAGAAATAAAGAGCAGTTTCTTACATCACTGGCAATATCTCTGGATGCTTTGGCAGTTTTAATGGGAATAGCATCAATTCGCAAGTCACAGCCTCTCTTCTTTGCCTCTTCCATGGCTAGTTTATATAGACTCTATGAAAAGAACTAAACAGAGTTAAATTCTCATAGCTGGACTATGCATGTTGCCTTCTCTGCAAAACAGTTAGCTCAGAAAGACAACAACTAGAAGAATTATCATACGATCTATTCGGATCTAACAGTCTAATTTTCTTAACTGAAAGAGCCAGATCATCATCGGGTGTAAATTTAGATCAGCTGAGGATCTGGGTCAAAGAGTCTAGCTAATGGTTGTACTATTTGTCTATCTTCTTCTTTAACTGATGTAGAATAAAATACAATTTTACAGACCACACTTATAATGACAACTTCTCCACTGTAAATGGATCGAATCTTACTTTCCAAAGCAACCATCTATTGATGCTTATATATTTGCCCCTTACTTACACTGATCAGAAGGACTTTAGCTCTTAAGAATCAAGTTAGACATTATTTGTTTGATATTTTCAAACACAGGATGAATTTCACAACTTTTTAGCATTAGTACCTTTAAAAGAAGGAAACTCAGCAATTCACTGGACAACCATTTTTGGACGCTTAGCTCATACTGATGATCACTTACAAGAGATTTATCTCTTTGAAGTGAGTGGGACTCTTCTCAAAAAAGTGTTCACCAACATGAACAAAGGTTCCACAATCAAACCTGAAGACTGCTATATTGGAATATGGAAAACATTTTAATGTTGACTTTTTGGCAGGTCAATATTATGGGATAAGTCAGGAAACTTACTGTAAATATTTATCTCAAGTTTGCTAAAATATATTTTGGCCAAGCCAATGACACAGCATGATTCCACTTAGATTGTTATTACACTCATGACACAAACTGTGCTTTTGCTCACCTGACTGTAGTTGACCTTGTTCTGTCTTGCCAATGTAATCTCTGGTGTGTCAGGCATCATGTGGATTTCAGTCTTGTCTTTATCCCAGGCTTCAGTGTATAAACGCTGCAAATGAAATAACAAACCAATAGCAATAAACAATATACAAAGACCTCATAAACATAATAAAGTATTTTAATAACATTACTTCAAGTAATACCTAAAAATCATATAATATCTATATTCACACTAACCTCTTTCCAGGTCAAGATTCTGAAAAGGCTTCAATTTCAAAAACATGCTTAAGTTGCAAGATTTCCATTAGAAAATACTCCTGTTCTTGCTTATTTTGCACTCACTCTGTGCATAGGGACTAATAAAAACCTCAGCAAAGTCAATTGAAAGACTCACATTGACATTAATGGGCTTTGAATCAGGTCCACAAAGTGTAGGCAAGCATTGAGGCCCTGAATACTACCACAAATTATTTTAATGTATGGACATTTTCAGAGACAACTAGTTCCCAGCTATTTTACAAATCGCTACAATATGTGTCTCAAACTATACATAATTGATCATTATATCCTGGGTCTAACACATATTTGGTAATGTAATTTGGGTCTAATACATATAATAACAAACTACATTTGTAATTATATGTATCTTTAATGGTTTGCAGCACTAGTACCTCTCTCAGAAAGCTAGGACTCACCTTATTCATTGCTTCTGCATTATGCTTGGCCAAGACCATTTCTAAAGAATCCGTTACACTAGTAAATTTAAATTTGTCTGGTGGCTGACGATATATATTGTCACTAAGGATCTCTCCAGCCTTCTTGGCTTTTTCAACATCCAGGGAACCAGTTGGGACCCAACCAATGCCTCTCAACCATTGAAGATCTGACTTGTAGCAATTCTATTAACAGTAAATACAAAGGTTACTATTTAGTTAACATACCCAGTTAAACATTCCATTACTTCTCATGCAGGGATTGCGCAAGCCCTGTGCACTGAAACAAACCCCTCCTCCCTCTCTGCACTGGCTTTCAGCCAGCCAGCTACAATCTTTCCCCTCAGTTTAGACATATATTGTCTCCCCATCTTCCTCAGGTATCCTCCATCCTATCACCTGTCAGGAAAAGCCTGAGAGAAAATATGGGATTTTCATTAGGCACTGAAGGTCAACCGTCTTGGATCAATAAGGCCATGAATTTCATAGTTGAGGGACTTCCACTAAGAACATCCTCACTCACACATCCAAATTTACAGCGGTGAGCTTGGGAGCCTGACCTGAGCTTGAATGATGAAACCTTCCCACAAGTTTCATCAAGAAGCCACTCCATAGACACTATTGTGGGCATGGCTCACTTTGATTCCCCCCTCAAGTGCGTTTAAGATCTAATCAATCGGCATAATTCATACACCCACTGACCGTGACCCTGACTTTATACAGCCACAGTGAAAATAATCATGGAACAGCACTTTGTGATGGGGACCAGGTGTGACGTTCCCTTTCAGAGCTTCTTTTTAGCCTATCTCACTGCATAATAGAACTATTGAACCACCATTCCAGAGGTTTCAGATCCTCTGCACCCACCAAAAGGGAAAGATATTATGCTGAAAGCATAATTTACTATGCATCTGTGATCACTGATACATAAGGTTCCTTGTTTGTCACGGAGGTCATGGATTCCATGACTTTCTGTGACCTCTATGACTTCTGCAGCAGCCCTGTGTGGCTGGCCCAGGAGCTGTCTGAGCTTGGGCCATCCCCCGGTCAGTTGCACTGGCTGCTGCAGGGGCAGTCTCAGGGCCCCCTCCCCCCAGCAGCAGGAGTTTGGGTGTGGGAGAGCTCAGGGCTTGGGGTCACAGCTTACCTGGGGTTGGGTCCTCTCCCTCATCTCCCCTAGCTCCACATGCTGCCTCTGCCAGCAGTCAGGCACCGCCCTGGCAGCTCCCATTGGTCATGGTTCTGAGCCAATGGGAGCTGCAGAATTGGGGCTGGGGTGGAGTGGAAGCAGCATGAGGAGCTCTAAGGAGCTGGAGCTGCTGCTTCCCAGGAGCTGGGTAAGAAGCCTGCCCCAGCCCCAGCCCCTCCCCCCCACAGCACCTGCATCTCCCCTGGGCTGCGACTCCCCACCCCAGCATCTGCACCCTCCTCCCCATCACCCGTGGTGCTTCCCCAGGTTGTGGCCCCCTTCTCCAGCACCCAACTCACTCCCAAACACCTGTGCTCCCCTCCCCAGCACCCACAGCACCCTCCCGGGTCATGCCCCCTGCCCTCCCCAGCACCCACAGCACTTACCCGGGCTGCACCCTACTCACCATGAGCCTCCCGCCCGCAGTTTTAGTCAGGGGTATTTTTAGTAAAAGTCATGGACAGGTCACCGGCAGTAAACAAAAATTTATGGTCTGTGACCTGACCATGACTTTTACTAAAAATACACCTGACTAAAACGTAGCCTTAATGATACAACTGGGAGCTCTCTCATTCAGTACTTACGTCACTCTGAATCTCATAGGCCTTTCTAGCATGGATGACATCATTCTGGTCTGGCAGACATGTCCACTGGTGCAGAGGATGTCTATAATCAACTTCACTAACCAGTTCCTGACATTTCTTGGCAAGTACAATTCCCAGCATATCCGCGGGAGTATTATGTTTGGTCTTCCATTTCTCAAAATCTTTCTTATACTCCCTGTCACTCTGGATCTTGGCTACATGCATAGACCACATCATCTTGGGATCATCTTGGATGTTGCGGGCTCCCACATGGTGGCCTAGCTGCTTGCGATACCCTTCTTTGTATTTGTACTGTAGGTAAAAAAATAAAGTTCAACAAATTTCAGGCTTCTTGTTAAGAAAATATCCCATAGCAATTTTCTGGAGTCTTCATGGTTAGTGGAGAGTTTGGACGCTTTTATGTGAATATATGTCACTTCATAAAGTATTATTTCTGAATGCTAAAGCACACATATGACACCTAGAACTTAGGAAAAGGCTTAGACACAAGAGTCCCTTAAATATGTAAATACAGTAACTCCTCACTTAATGTCGTATTTATGTTCCTGAAAAATGCAACTTTAAGCGAAACGATGTTAAGCGAATCCAATTTCCCCATAAGAATTAATGTAAATGAGGGGGTTAGGTTCCAGGGAAATTTTTTTCACCAGACAAAAGACTATTTTATATATATATATTTATATACATACATACATACATACACACACACACACAGAGTATAAGTTTTAAACAAACAATTTAATACTCGTACACAGTGATGATGACTGTGAAGCTTGGCTGAGGTGGAGAGTCAGAGGGTGGGATATTTCCCTTATTGCTAAATGATGAACTAGCAATTGGTTGAGTCCTCAAGGGTTAACTCTCTCACTCTACAAAGCAGCAGGAATGGAGGGAGATATGTGCATTTCCCCTTTAAGTATACTGCCTTGTTAATTAGATCAGCTTGCTTAGACAGCAGCTACTGCAAGCTCCCTCCATCCTGAGCCCAGGTTTGTCCCCCTTGCTCTACGGAAGATGGGGTAAGCCAGGTGCAGGGGGACACTATTGACATTAGATAACACCTCAACAGAAAGATTAATTCATCTAAAAATATTGACTAGCAGTTATTATTAAATAAGAGAAATTAGTTAGAATTAAAACTAGGCAAGATAACTTCATTTGTCACATCCCTCAAGCCATCAAACAGAGATCATCAAATAGACAACAGACACCAGGAATGTAATCTTGCCACAGATAAAGTAAGAACAGGCCTATAGGAACAATACAAAAGATTTTATTCCAAGTGTACTCCTATTGATTGCTCAGAAAGAGTTTTGCTTGATACATGATTGTGTTGATGAAACATGCCCTCAACTGCTCACTACAATGTTGAGACCTCTGAAACTGAGAGGAGAAGGGTCCAAGTTTACTCACCTCACTTGCAATATCTCGGGAGGCTTTAGCTGTCCTGATTGGAATGGCATCTACCCGTAGGTCATAGCCTTTCTTCTTGTCCTCTTCCATTGCAAGTCTGTACAGTTTCTTAAATCATAACAAATATTCATTACATTTCAGAAATAATGCACTTTATTTTCATCTAAATAGTCTCACATGCTGCCTTTCAATTTTTATGCAAGGCATTACCTACCTCACTGTAATTCAATTTGTTCTGCTGTGCCAACAGAATATCAGGGGTATCTGGCTTCACATGGATACTAGTTTTATCTTTATTCCAAGCTGCTGTATATGAGCGCTGAAAAGCAAACAGCAAATATATAAGATGTTCTAAATCATGAAGATCTAAGTCATTAATAGGGTAAGATATAATTCTGACTCAATCAAGATTATAAATCCTAAAAATTTCATGCAGTCCAGAACAACTGTAACTAAAACTAAAATAACAACAGAAATTCTCTTCTTTGCACTGACCTGGAGACCCACTGCAAATTACAGAATTTTACTAATTAATTAATAAAGGTCAGCTACTGATACTCTCATTCACATTGAATAGTACCTTGCTACACCAGACCGCACAATGATTTCAGTAGGATTTTTGAGTGACGTATCATTCAACAGGTGAAATTCTGGGCCTACTCTAGTCAATTGGAATTTTTCTTCAAAGGGACAAAGATATCACCCCACATGGCTAATCAAGTTTGAGTCACAGCAAATACAGCAAGTGCTGCACATCACCGAACGCAATTTTTCCATTATCTTTGTCAATGATGGTTCAGCTTCAACTATTTAATACTTCATAATTTTCCGGCAAATAATGGATTAGATATTTTGGGAGTATAATTAAGTCTTACACAAGATGGCAAATCACTACAACCTCTGCCACTAGATCAGAGGGATTAGAGGTAAGAGTATGGATACTATATTTTGTGAAGATCAAAAAATGCAAATTAGCAAAGAGCTATACAATAATGAGATGTTTTGGGGCAACAACTCACATGAGATATAGATGAATATCTTTCTTAGGTATAACTGGCCAGTTTTCTCCACAATCATGATAAATACTTGAAAAAGAAATAAACAGCCTGGCTCTTTACACTGAGAAATTATTTTATAACATAAAAAAAATCTCAAAACATACAATCAAACTCTTGGTAAAATCTTTATCATGTTTCTAATTATAAACATAAGCAATTATTAAATATATATTTTAAAAATATACTTTTGCTATGTGCTAGACACTCAAAATGCAAAACAAAACTACTCCAGTATAATGGAAATAAATCCTTGACATTCAATGAAAAGGCTCTAGTATTGTAATGCAAATGTCTTTATTATGCATAAAAAACAAAAAACAAAACATTAGCATCAGGAAAAACTATATTATTTTAATTCTAGTTGCAAATAAATAGAAAACTCACTTGGTTCATAATTTCAGAATTGTGCTTTGCCAGGACCATCGGTAAAGAATCAAGCAGGCTATTAAATTTGATCGTGTCTGGGTGTTGCCGGTAGATATGGTCACTCAGGATGTGGGCTGCTCTCTTATTCTTCTCATCATCCAGAGAGCCAACTGGGGACCAGCCAATGCCTCTCATCCACTGAAGATCTGACTTATATACAACCTGGAATTAAAGAGGAAGGCAAGAAAGTTTACTATTTTAGCTAGACAACATGAACATCTTTTTTCTCCAATGTAAAGTAGCACCAATTAAGGAGATTCTCACTGTTTAATCAATATCATATAATGACAGAGGTCATTACTTAACAGCCCTCTGACAGGGCTAGTTCAACACTGACAGATTCTGAATTCTGCCTACACCGCTACCCGATAAAAAACTTGCTCCACCTACTAGAAGTTCTGTTTCAGTCAGGGTGGAGATAAACCTAAAACTGGCATGGAGATAACCCAGACACTCAAGGTGCATTTTGGTAATTACAGACATTTCGTTTCCTCTCTCAGATATCAGCGATAAGAAGGACCTCAAGTTCTGGACATGTCACTTATACAAACAAAACAGTATATATTTACAAACATGAAACTCAGATGCTTTTACCCCCTCCCTGACCTACTGAGAGTTCAAATCCACTGCAGAAAATCTAACTCCAAAGTGAACAAGAGGAGATCAGTACTTAGGATGCAAAAGGAAGGCTACATGCCACAAACCGTGAACGAATTAACCTGTGGAATGGTACTGGCAGCATTCTGAAAATATCCACCTATCCCATATGTTGCAGCAAAGTTCCTTGCAGGAAAAAGAGTTCAGAAATGGAGGCCTTTAAATACATTTTTTACATAGGATGAAAAAACATAATTAATAAAACACTTGAGTTTTCACAAAGCTAGTAAAAGTCAGACTTACATCACTCTGAAGATCATAAGTTTTCCTGGCATGTACAACATCATTCTGGTCTGGCAGACATGTCCACTGGTGCAGAGGATGTCTATAATCAACTTCACTAACCAGTTCCTGGCACTTCTTGGCAAGTACAATTCCCAGCATATCCGCGGGAGTATTATGTTTGGTCTTCCATTTCTCAAAATCTTTCTTGTATTCCCTGTCACTCTGGATCTTGGCTACGTGCATAGACCACACCATCTTAGGATCATCCTGGATGTTGCGGGCTCCCACATGGTGGCCAAGCTGTTTGCGGTACCCTTCTTTGTATTTGTACTGTAGGCAAAAAAAAAAAAGTTTAATAAGTAAGATTCAGGGGTGGGGGCTATGAAAACATCCTATAATCCTATAGCAACTTCCTGGAGGACTTCATCATGAGCTCAGAGTATGGAGGCTTTTATGTGAAGAAGTGTTCTGTTCACAGAGTGTGATACCTGAGTGCTAAAGCACTCGTATGGCTCCCTGCACTTAAAATGAAGTTTAGACACAAGAGCTCCTTAAACATATAAGGAATAAGATGTCTTTTCGACTAGGTCCTTGGAGTGTTTGGAGAGGAAAACTACAGCTTCCTCTGCCTGAGACATTGTATCAAAGTTATTTCTAATTCCTTGGTCAGGCTCCCCTGAGGTCAGAATTCAGATTCTTTCTCTGAGGTGCCCATCAGTTACTTCCTCAGATAACAGCCTCAACCTTGTTAAGATGTTATTAAAAATATTGGTAAATGGGTACTAAATTTGGTTACTAAGTATCAAAATATTACATAGACCTTCAACATGCTACAACAATAGTTTAGCTTGACAGTGTCTGAGAGGAAAAACTTCTCCCTGTGACTGGATAAGCCACTGTACTTGGTCATGGCCATGTCAATTTCTCAACTAGCATTTAGCCTAAAATCCAGTCCAATTTGTTCAATGCTTTTGCATAAAGTCTACTAGTTAACAAGGTGAAACACACTTTTTTCCAAATGCCAGTTTCAATTAATTGGGTTTGTTACTGGGAAAGGTCTGATAGGCAGTATTGGAAGGTTTCACTACAACAAAAAAATTATTTCTGCTAAAAATATTGACAAGCAATTATTAAATAGGAGGCATTAGTCAGAATCACAACTGGACAAGATGACTTCATTTGTCACACCCCTCAAGTCATCAAACAGAGCTCCTCAAATAGACAACAGATGCTGGGAGTGAAACCTAGCCACAGATAAAGTAAGGACAGCCCTACAGTTCCCATAGGGCAGATTTTATTCCAGTTGCACTCTATTTATTGTTTGGAAAGTGTGTTGCTGGATACATGATTGTGTTGATGAAACATGCCCTCAACTGCTCACTACAATGTTGAGACCTCTGAAACTGAGAGGAGAAGGGTCCAAGTTTACTCACCTCACTTGCAATATCTCGGGAGGCTTTAGCTGTCCTGATTGGAATGGCATCTACCCGTAGGTCATAACCTTTCTTCTTGTCCTCCTCCATTGCAAGTCTGTACAGTTTCTTAAATCATAACAAATATTCATTACATTTCAGAAATAATGCATTTCATTTTCATCTAAATAGTCTCACATGCCGCCTTTCAATTTTTAAGCAAGGCATCACCTACCTCACTGTAATTCAATTTGTTCTGCTGCGCCAATACAATATCAGGGGTATCTGGCATCACATGGATACTAGTTTTATCTTTATTCCAAGCTGCTGTATATGAGCGCTGAAAAGCAAACAGCAAATACACTAAGATGTTGGAATCATGAAAACCTCAATTATTAAAATGATAAAATACAATTTTGACTGAATATGCGTGATCTAGATGAGTAATTCTAAGAGTTTCATGCAGTCCAGAACAACTGTGACTAAAATTAAAACAACAATAAAAGTTCTCTTGTTTGCACTGACCTGGAGACCCATTGCAAATTTCAGTATTTTACTTATTAATGAATAAATGTCAGATACTGAGACCCTCACTCATGTTAAGAACACAAGAACGGCAGTACCAGGTCAGACCAAATGTTCATCAAGCCCAGTATCCTGTCTACCGACAGTGGCCAATGCCAAGTGCCCCAGAGGTAGTGGACCTAACAGGCAATGATCAAGTGATCTCTCTCCTGCCATCCATCTCATACAGAGGCTAGGGACACCATTCTTTACCCATCCTGGCTAATAGCCATTTATGGACTTCACCACCATGAATTTATCCAGTTCTCTTTTAAACACCATTATAGTCTGTTGCATAGTATCTTGCTTCTGAAGTCCACTCAGTGATTTTGGTGATATTTCTGAGCAACATACTACTAGACAGGTGAAATCCTGGCTCTCTTGAAGTCAAAGGGAATCTTGCAATTGACTTTGATGGGCCAAAATTTCACCCAGAATGACTAACGTCGTTTAAATCACAGTGAATTAAGCAAGTTCTAGACATCACCAAATGCAATTTTTCAATTATCTTTGACAATAAAGATGAACTATGAATGATTTAATATTTCATAATTTGCTGACAAATAATCTAAGTACCGGTAATTTTGGATATGTATTTAAGTTTTACTAATATGGCAATTTACTATGTCTGCCATTAGATCAGAGAGATTGGAGGTGATATTATGGGGATTATGTTTTGTGAAGAAAAAGAAATACAATTTAGCAAAGATATATTAAATCATGATACGGTTTTTGGGTAACAATTCACCTGAGATGGGTATGAATATCTTTCTTCGATATAACTGGCCAGTTGTTTGCAGAATAATTGAAAAGGAAATACATTGTTTAGCTTTTACATTGAGGAATTATTTTATAACACCATAAACAACATGTAAAAACATACAACCAAATCTTGGTAAATTACTTTCAGATGCTTGTGATTTTATACACATACAGCTACAAAAATATACCTTTAAAATATACTTTAGCTATGTGCTAGAAACTTAAAATACAAAAAGTACTCAGTTATACTGGAAATAAACCCTTGACATTTAATTAAAAAAGACTGTAATATTGTAATACAAATGTCTTTATTTTCCTTAGAAACCAAAAAGCAAATCATGAGCATCCAGAAAAATTATATCATTTTAATTCTAATTGCAAATAAATAAAAAACTACCTGGTTCATAATCTCAGAATTGTGCTTTGCCAGAACCATTGGTAGAGAATCAAGCAGACTAGTAAATTTGATCGTGTCTGGGTGTTGCCGGTAGATATGGTCACTCAGGATATGGGATGCTCTCTTATTCTTCTCATCATCCAGAGAACCAATTGGGGACCAGCCAATGCCTTTCATCCACTGAAGATCAGACTTATATAAAAGCTGAAACAACAGATGAAGATAAGACAGTTCACTATTTAGAGAACATGAACATTTTTTCTTCAAAGAAAAGCAGCACCACTTAAAGACTCTCAATGTTTAATCAATATCAGATGATGACAGAGGCATTCATCTTGCAGCCCTCTCACAGGCTAGTTCAACACTGACAGACTCTGAAATCCAAAGTGGATTCTACATACTTCAGTTACTACACAAACAACTTAATGCACCCCCTGGAAGTTCTGTCTCAGTCAGGATGGAGATTCATCTATTTTGCATTTTGGGAATTAACAGCCATTTCTTTTCTTCCATGAAATGTCACAGGTGAATAGGCACTTCCTACCCCCTCAAGCTCTGGACATGTCACTTAAACTGACAAAATAGTAAATATTAAAAATATTAAATAGTAAAATATAGTAAATATTAGTTTTGATATTTAATAGTAAATATTAAAAATAAAGACAATATTTACTATTAAAAATAGTAAAGATTGTTTTCCCTCACTCTGCTCTGTGGAGAGTTGAAATCCACAGCAGAAAATGTAACTTAACTCCCAAGTGCACAAGAGAAGATCCATACTTAGTAAGGCTGCAAACAGAAAGCTGCCTGATGCTAATTGTGAGCTAATTAAGGCATCACTTCTATTGTCACGGTTCTGAAAATACCTACGATGTGTCAATTTCCTACAATCACCTTGGAAGACCTTTTTGTATTTAATGTATGTGTTAGTGTGGGTCAGGATTGTATGTAACCTCTCTATAGGGGAGATATGAGGAATGTCAGACCTGGGATTACAAAGGACTGTATTGAAAATGTGCCAGACATGCAGCGACTTTCGGGACAATAGACATTAAATGGATTTCCTGTGGAAGGGTTAAGGCAAATTTTCCAACTTTAGTTATGCAACCTGAAGCTGCACCCTGAGGATGGATGTGGGGGAATGACGGTTGGTCTGTTGATTACCTGTTCTGGAGACTGGAGATCAAAGATCCAAGTTGCACAAAGAAACAGCTGAACTGCCCAGCCTGAGTTCCGATTATGGACATAACGTGGAGATTAATTTGTAACCCTGGAGAAAACCCAGTTGTGGGTTTTGAAGGACTGGCATCTACCAGACCCCTGAGCTGGCTTTAGGGGTTCGCTATGGTAAGTGTTTAGCACGCATAGATGTTCTTTTATTATTTTAATTTTGTTTTCTTTGTAATGCTCTTACTTCATGAGCAAATGTGCTTGCTTGGAAGGAGCTGTGTGGTAGCTTATAACTGTAGGCAATATACCGGTCAGAGCCCTTGGAGAGAAAACAAAGTGCAGGAGCTGGCCTTTTTAAGCAATCTGTCTTGTTGGGCATATAGGCATGTGGTAATGGTCCTCCTACACACCCAGCCACATGGTATATCATTTGAACGTATACTGGGAGCTGTGGGCGGCCGTGCAAATATAAACAAATGATCTGGTGGCCCGCCAACAGATTACTCTGATGGGCTGCTTGTGGCCCGCGGGCTGCAGGTTGCCCACCACTGCTATAGAGTCTTTTGGGGAAGTCCAAGACCAATATTACCATGCAGGGTAACGTATGGACTAAGCCATCTATGATGAGGGACTCCAAGCTGGAATTTTCCTGCCTGGGAACCAGTCTTGATCCTTTGATCTGGCAGTGAAAAGATCTATAAAAAGATTTGAAGGATCTCAGAGGAGAGACAACTTCTTTCTCTTTTGAGCCTGAAGAAGGCAACACAGGGTAGGGGGGAGCTGTTCCCATAGATGTTCTCAGTGGTCTAGATATGGAAGACACACAAGGGTCAGTAGAAGATACAGGTTAGAGTGGCTGAAAAGCTGATGCTGACATAAATATTGTGTGTGTCATTGGTTCCAAATGCATCAGCAGAGCTGACTGCAATATCAGTTCTGGTTGCATTATCAGTGCTGGTTGCATCATCGATTCCAAGTGAGATGTCAATGCCAGGTGCATCGGCGAGGTCGACTGTGTAATCAGTGTCGGATGTGTAGTCATTATCAGTTGAGGAGATACTGAAACTAGCTGAAATAGAGGCGAGTCAGGCAGCGAAAAACAAAGAAGGTCCCTTGCTGCTAGGAAAGCCTGAAGAGTAGAAGGTACCTCAGTTGATTATATCAATGCAGATGGTGCCAGAGGATCCAGTGGAGCTGAAGAACACTGAGAAGGACCCACCATGGGTGAATTCGTTGGTCTCCACAGCACCATTGAGCTGAAGGCAAGAGTGCTACCTCTGACATGACCAGTAAGCACTTTGATCTGTGAGGCTTTGAACCAGTACCACAGGACCTACCAGATGATTGTCTGGGAGAAGACGAAGACTTAGAGGACTTGTCAAAGTATGAATGTTTAAAATGTTTCGATCCACACGGAGAAGGGGAAGCAAGATGTTTGCTCCCAGACTTACGTCTGCAGTCAGAAGAAGCTGAAGGAGCACTCCAAGTTGATCCAGGGTCCCCTTGGTCACCATTGGGACTCTGCTCATGCAAAGGTTGCATCATTAAGACAACAGTTTCTCTGCTCCTTAGTGCAGGTAGGAAAGGAGGTACAAACAGAACATTTGTCCCTCACACATCCCTCACGCACACAAATCAAACAACTCTTGTACCTATCCATGACAGGGATAACAGTGCTGTATGTGGCACATTTGTTTAAAATCTGGGCTTTTTTTCCCCATAGTAAATCCCACAGGTACTAATAAAATTGTAGCTAAAATAACTACACTATTTTATACTATACTGCACTGTATTCTATAATTATAAAAGCTATATATAGAAAAGTATAAGAAAGATGACTGACCAAAGCTAAAGCTACAGGGAGATCCAATTTCTGCCACAGGTGGTGAGAAGGAATTGAGAAGGAGGCGGTGAACACACCCCTTGTATGCCCTCACCTGAAAGCACAAGGAGAACAGGGGCGCAAGCAACGCCTAGAGATACTGCTGGCAAAAATCTCCAACTCAAGTGCACTACAGTGAAATATATAAATGTACTGTCACCTGAAGGAGAATGAGATGACTGGTGGACACCCTGTGCCTCCATGAATTTTTTTTCTAAACAAAGCATCCGACAAGCTATCACTTATAAAATTCCTCTGTGGAATACACTTGAGAGTCTAGAAGCACATCCAGCACAAACACCCCTTCTTGCTAGAGGCTTTTCCAATAGTGAAGTAAACAGTCTATCATCAGCAGAGGTGTTGAGGAAACCCAAGGCTAGTATAGTTCTCAAGAGGAAACAGACACAAGGATGCTTCTGCATGTTGTATGTGCAAATATGGCTTTTGGGTACCTTGCTGTTCAATACATTCCAAAAATGGAACAAGTACATAACATGTGGCTTGAAAGAGGCACCATTACCAGCACAACTGACAAGAGTCACATGTATTAAGAGGCTTGGACTCTCTGTCACTGCTATTTGGTATTTGGAAACATCCATGTTCAATGTTGTCAAAACAAAGGGACCTTACTGTTTCAGACTGAGACAGATTCTTGCCAGAATGAGACAGAATGATGGACAAGCCACAATTTCTGCAGCAAGCTAGTTGGTAGCAGTGTGATATGACCAGAGAAAGAAAGAAAGAAAAGGACACCCACAGAGACATGATCTGTTTGCGCCTCAGTCTAGCCACTATGGGAGGAAAGTTTTGAAGAGCATGTCAAACTAAGATTTGGATGCCTTTTCATATAGATAAACCAGATATTGGATCACCATTGCAACATGCATGGAAAAATGAGAATGATCAACTACTTCCTACATTGTTCAAGAATCCAGTGGCATCTGAGCTTCTTCAAGATCTTATCTGTGCATATGCCAGCAGTGGTCACTGAACAATCAACTGTGTCTGTAATCAGAATAAATTTCCCTGCACAGAACTGTGTCCATGCCAAGGCAGTGAAACTATGGTAACCCACACACTCTCAACAGAGATCATACTAATGAACAAGAGGATAATGATGATCTTGAGTGGAAATGTCTCTAGCACTACTACATTTCAATTACACCTGTAAAAAATTATTGTTAAATTTTGTTTTACCGTTTAGGTTGTTGTTGTGAAGAAATCCAATTTTGTCTTGAAATAATGCATAAAGTCATAAAACAGAAAAAAATGCAACTATTTCAAAACGTTTCATTTTAACATGTTGATGGTGTCACTGTTTATTCTATGGTAACAACACCACTTAACAGCTCCACATCATTCCTCACCTTAAAGTAAACAGAAAAGTATTTCAAATGATGTATGATGTGCATGGGGTAGAGATGATAACTCAAGTTGACCAAGCTGGTGGTGTCTGCCACATGCCTAATATCACAGTGTAGGCAGAGAGGCCCAGTCAGGAAAGACTGAGATGCAGATTTCTGTCCAAGAGAGGTGATGGCTGGGAGCCAGAAGCCTAAAGTGGATGCCCCCTTGCTGGACCACGGAGGGGGAATACACATGCAATTGACCTGAAACTGTGACAACCCACCAATCTAGTATGCAGCAGCAAAGGTCCTTGGAGGATAAAAGAGTTCAGAAATGCAGCCCTTAAATATGTTTTGTGACAGGGCAGCAAAGACATATTTAATAAAGCACCTCAGTTTTCACAAAGCTAGTAAAAGTCAGACTTACATCACTCTGAAGATCATAAGTTTTCCTGGCATGTACAACATCATTCTGGTCTGGCAGACATGTCCACTGGTGCAGAGGATGTCTATAATCAACTTCACTAACCAGTTCCTGGCACTTCTTGGCAAGTACAATTCCCAGCATATCCGCGGGAGTATTATGTTTGGTCTTCCATTTCTCAAAATCTTTCTTGTATTCCCTGTCACTCTGGATCTTGGCTACGTGCATAGACCACACCATCTTAGGATCATCCTGGATGTTGCGGGCTCCCACATGGTGGCCAAGCTGTTTGCGGTACCCTTCTTTGTATTTGTACTGTAGGCAAAAAAAAAAAAGTTTAATAAGTAAGATTCAGGGGTGGGGGCTATGAAAACATCCTATAATCCTATAGCAACTTCCTGGAGGACTTCATCATGAGCTCAGAGTATGGAGGCTTTTATGTGAAGAAGTGTTCTGTTCACAGAGTGTGATACCTGAGTGCTAAAGCACTCGTATGGCTCCCTGCACTTAAAATGAAGTTTAGACACAAGAGCTCCTTAAACATATAAGGAATAAGATGTCTTTTCGACTAGGTCCTTGGAGTGTTTGGAGAGGAAAACTACAGCTTCCTCTGCCTGAGACATTGTATCAAAGTTATTTCTAATTCCTTGGTCAGGCTCCCCTGAGGTCAGAATTCAGATTCTTTCTCTGAGGTGCCCATCAGTTACTTCCTCAGATAACAGCCTCAACCTTGTTAAGATGTTATTAAAAATATTGGTAAATGGGTACTAAATTTGGTTACTAAGTATCAAAATATTACATAGACCTTCAACATGCTACAACAATAGTTTAGCTTGACAGTGTCTGAGAGGAAAAACTTCTCCCTGTGACTGGATAAGCCACTGTACTTGGTCATGGCCATGTCAATTTCTCAACTAGCATTTAGCCTAAAATCCAGTCCAATTTGTTCAATGCTTTTGCATAAAGTCTACTAGTTAACAAGGTGAAACACACTTTTTTCCAAATGCCAGTTTCAATTAATTGGGTTTGTTACTGGGAAAGGTCTGATAGGCAGTATTGGAAGGTTTCACTACAACAAAAAAATTATTTCTGCTAAAAATATTGACAAGCAATTATTAAATAGGAGGCATTAGTCAGAATCACAACTGGACAAGATGACTTCATTTGTCACACCCCTCAAGTCATCAAACAGAGCTCCTCAAATAGACAACAGATGCTGGGAGTGAAACCTAGCCACAGATAAAGTAAGGACAGCCCTACAGTTCCCATAGGGCAGATTTTATTCCAGTTGCACTCTATTTATTGTTTGGAAAGTGTGTTGCTGGATACATGATTGTGTTGATGAAACATGCCCTCAACTGCTCACTACAATGTTGAGACCTCTGAAACTGAGAGGAGAAGGGTCCAAGTTTACTCACCTCACTTGCAATATCTCGGGAGGCTTTAGCTGTCCTGATTGGAATGGCATCTACCCGTAGGTCATAACCTTTCTTCTTGTCCTCCTCCATTGCAAGTCTGTACAGTTTCTTAAATCATAACAAATATTCATTACATTTCAGAAATAATGCATTTCATTTTCATCTAAATAGTCTCACATGCCGCCTTTCAATTTTTAAGCAAGGCATCACCTACCTCACTGTAATTCAATTTGTTCTGCTGCGCCAATACAATATCAGGGGTATCTGGCATCACATGGATACTAGTTTTATCTTTATTCCAAGCTGCTGTATATGAGCGCTGAAAAGCAAACAGCAAATATAATAAGATGTTCTAAATCATGAAGACCTAAGTCATTAATAGGGTAAGATAAAATTCTGACTGAATAAGAGTAATCAAGATCATAAATCCTAAAAATTTCATGCAGTTCAGAAGAACTGTAACTAAAACTAAAATAACAACAGAACTGACCTCAAGACCCACTGCGAATTACTGAATTTTACTAATTAACAAATAAAGGTCCCTGAGACCTTCACTTTTGTTTAGTACCCTGTTCCACAAGTCCACTCTGTGATTTCAGTGAGATTTTTGAGTGATATTCTACTTGACATTGTTGAAATCAATGAGAACTTTGCCATTGACTTCAGTGAGACAAGATTCTCAGGATGATTAACCTGGTTTAAATCACAGTAAATAAAGCAAGCGTTACACATTACCAAATGCATTTTTCCATTTGACAATGATAGTTCAGCTTCGATTATTTAATACTTCATAATTTGCTGACTAATAACCTGTTAGGTATTTTGGAAATATAAGTCTTTTAAATATGGCAATTTACTATAAACTCTCATTAGATCAGAGACACAGGAGGTAATTTTGTGAAGATAAAGAAACGCAAATTAGCAAAGTTCTATTGAATTTTGAAACTTGCTGGGTAACAATTCACCTGACATTTATATAAATATGTTTGCTAGGTATAACTGGCCAGTTGTCTGCACAATCATGACAAATATGTATAGTTGCACCCCTACTTGAAAACAAAATATACAGTTTAGCTCTTTACATTAATTATTTTGCAACAACATAAAATAACGTAAATACATAAAACTAATCTCTTATTAAACCACTTTTTCATGTTTCTGATCTTAAACATAAGCAACTATTAAATATAGATTTTAAAATATACCTTAACTATGTGCTAGAAACTCAAAATACAAAACAAAAGTAGTCAGTTGCAATGAAAATAAATCCCTGACATTCCATGAATAGACTGTAGTATTGTAATGTAAACTTCCTTATTTTCCTTTAAGAAAAAACACTTTAGAATCCAGAAAAATTATACCATTTTAATTCTAATTGCAAATAAATAGAAAACTCACCTGGTTCATAATTTCAGAATTGTGTTTTGCCAGAACCATTGGTAGAGAATCAAGCAGGCTATTAAATTTGATCGTGTCTGGGTGTTGACGGTAGGTATGGTCACTCAGGATGTGGGTTGCTCTCTTATTCTTCTCGTCATCCAGAGAACCAACTGGGGACCAGCCAATGCCCCTCATCCACTGAAGATCTGATTTATATAAAAGCTGAAATAACAGAGGAAGACAAGACAGTTTGTTATTTTATTTAGACTACATGAATATTTTTTTCTTCAAAGAAAAGCAGCACCACTTAAAGAGAGCCTCAACGTTTAATCAATATCCAACGACGACATAGGTATTCACCTTGTAGTCCTCTGATATGGCTAATTCTACCGTGATGGACTCTCTGAAACTCAAGGCAGATTCTGCCTACTTCAGTTAGTCCACAAAAATCTTACTTCACCCCCTGGAAGTTCTGTCTCAGTCAGGGTGGAGATTCATCTTTAACTGGCATGGTGATAACCTACACACTCAACATGCATTTTGAGAATTAACAGCCATTTCTTTTCTTTTGACAAATGTCACAGATGAAGTGGCATTTCCTCCTACCTCCTCAAGCTCTGGACATCTCACTTATACAGCCAAAATAGTAAATATTCACAGACATGAAACTCAGATTGTCTTGCCCTCACTCTGCTCTATGCAGGGTTGAAATCCACTGCAGAAAATGTAATTAAACTCCAAAGTGCACAAGATAAGATCCATACTTAGTAAGAATGCAAACAGCAGGCTGCTTCTTGTTAATTCTGAGCTAATTAAGGCATCACTTCTATTGTCACTGTTCTGAAAATACCCACACTGTGGCAATTTCCTACAATCACCTTGGAAGACCTTTTTCTATTTAATTTATATATTAGTGTGGGTTGGGACTGTATGTAACCTCTTTAAGGAGGAGATGTGAGGAATGTCAGACCTGGGAATTCAAAGGACTCTATTGGAAGTGTGCCAGCCATGCAGTGACTTTTGGGACAATAGGTGTTACGTGGATTTCCTGTGGAGAGATTAATGCAAATTTTCCAATTCTGGTTACGTAAAAACCCAGTCTTTGAAGCCACACCCTCAGGAGAGAGTCCTGGTCTGTTGATTACCTGTTCCAGAGACTGGAGACCAAAGGTCCAAGACGTACAAAGAAACAGCTGAACTGTCCAGGTGTAGATTAATTTGCAACCTCTGGGGAAAATCTAATGGGATTTGAAGGACTGGCACCTTCCTGAGCCAGGGGTTGGTGTTAGTGGGCAACCTGCATTAAACTATTTAGCATGCACATACATTCTTTATTGCTTTAATATGTTTTCTTTGTATTTGTCAGAGCCTACAGGTCTCAAACTTGGGTCTGTAAGGTTTATAGGAACAGTCACGCGCCAACCCTCTATCTGGCAGCCCGCTGATGCTTGCTTACCTACCTGGGAACCATGAAACCCAGCCTAGTTTGAGGATCCACCCCCGCAATCCAATTGGCAGAGTCCTGGATCAGCTGACTGGCCCGCTTATCTACTTAAACTAGTAGCATGAACAGGAAACTGTCTGAACTGGGCTCCACCCAGGTTTGGACAGGGTGCCTTGTGCTTCCTGCATCCCACATTTGATATCCTGACATCCGGACCAGCCATGATTTCTGGCATCTGATTCATGTTCTGACCTCCTGCTACTGATCTCCTGGTATCCTGACACAGCCGACTCCTGTCTTGTGGACTCTGGCTCTGACTGCAAGGTCTAACTACCCACAACCCAGCGGTGACAGTAATGCTGTTTCTTTATGGAAAAAAATGTTCTTCCTTAGATGGAGCTGTATGGTAATTTATAACTGCAGGCAAAACACTGATCATAGAACTTGGAGAGAAAAGAAAGCGCAGGAGCTGGCCTTTGTAAGCAATCTGTCTTGCTGGGTATGTGGCAATGGTCCACCCTACACACACCCACATCGTATATCATTTGAAAGTATATTTTAAGTATGTTCGGATGATGCGGAGCTGTCAAATGGTGTCATAAGCCTGTAGCCAAGGTGAAACAACAATAACCAAAATCAGTAAGTATCACATTTTGCACAGTTCCAGAAACACTGCAACCTGACTAGGACCACATTTTTATGGATTGATTTAAATACCTTAATATGGTGCTTGTTGGTCAAAGCTACCAAATGATAATGTATTAAAAGATTTTTTTTATTGGTTTTGCACAGACAAGTATTTTTTTAAAGAAATGGTGAAGATGTGTAATATGTGACCAAAATGGCAAATATCAATATTTTGCAACACACTAACATGAAATGTTCTTAATTGTCAAAGCATCTCACAAGTGATTATAACAGTTTCATACATTTCCAACTGAAATTGGCTGACCAGATCAGTCGCACACAGAAGGCTGTGCATCAGTAGCAGAAGATTTTATGCCCATAGTTTGTACTGGATAAAGGATAGATATAAATGTACATGAACTTCTCCATTTGTAAGCTTTTGTACGTACAGTGTAGCATCTAGTCTGCCTGGTAGAAGCTTTTCATGTGTAACTGTCTATGTATGCAGTACTAGCCTTTGAAATAGCCTAGAAAATAACTTTTTAATTCAATGACACTTACACACAGGTTAGTATTAGTGTTAGAGATGACAATACACACATTCATATTAGGAATGTGGAAAAGCTATTACAGAAAGAAGTGTTCTAGCAAGAAGTAGTGAAGACAAAGTCCACTAACAAATCCTTGCCTCTGCATTGAAGAGGGATTAAGGGCATGTTACAGCTCTTACCAAACATCTTCAACAATATGACAAATCCATTTGACCACGAATCACATCCAGATGTGCTTATCAACATATCTAATGAATTGCTTGTAACATCAAACGTACAAGAGTCTCTGCTGAAAAAAGCACATGTTGGCAAAGAACAAATGGAGAGATCTGGGGGAAATGCTCTTGATTCTGTAGGCACATATAGCTTTTGCAGCCCAGTCAGGAAATCTGGCATCAAAAAATTTGCTGACATGGTGTAGATGACCAAATTTAAGCCTGCCAAGGGAGGGACAACTGCAGCAGCTATCAGTCCAAAAATTGTTTTCCAGAATCTTGTCCTCAGCAAGATACAGAGGAGACATTTCAAGGGCAACTGACCTTAGTCACCCAACAGGATCTGTGCCTATGTCCTTCTACCATGTTGATGGAACAATGAGAAGAACAGACGAAGCTAAATCGGGGCCACAGCTGGAAACTCAAGCTACAAGAACCATGAGTTAAGACTGTGCAACAAGGAAACCGCAGCGTACATCAGAGATGCCATAGCTGCCATACAAATGATAGCTGGAGACAAATGCCATATAGTTGATATATTGGCTTCTAAGAATATGAACATGTCCTTAATGGATTTGACACAGCTAATTCTGCAACTGAAGTCTTTGCAGATATGATAACAGTAACATGCCAAAACTGCAAAAAGACTGTGTTGGACAGGATCTAAGGCTGGATGCAAGGAAAAAAATTGGTTAGTCACCTTGCAGTAACTGTTATTCGAGACGTGTTGTGCACATATACGTTCCACAGTAGGTATATATGTTCCCAGTGCACTCGAGTCAAAGACTTTTACCAGTAGTACCACAAGGCCATGCGTGTGACCATGTTCTCGTGTGCACTGCCTCCCTTTCTGTTCCTTCACACTCCTATAAGCAATGACCCAAGTAGCAGGGAAGACAGGAGGGCTGTGGAATATCTATGTGCACAACACATCTCAAAGAACAACAGTTACCGCAAGGTGAATAAATGCTTTTTCTCCTTCGAGTGATTGGACACATATACATTCCAGGTAGGTGACTCAACAGCAGTTCCCCTACAGGTAAAGGGACTTCTGATCATCTGAACAGAAACCGTAGCAGCAACTTAACAAATTAGCATCATCATGAGAGCCTTGCATGATAGCATAATGAGTAGAAAAGGTATGTACAGATGACCATGTTGCTGCTATGTACCAGAACTGACACAGGAGGGTAAGTGTTGGTTAGGTCTTTTAAAAAATCAAGAAACAAGAGGATGAAAGAAAATGGAAAACCTATCTATTGGCAGGTGCACTGCCGAAGTAAAAAGCAGGTGAACTCCCACAGAACTATTTGAGGGGCCTGATAATTTCAGATGCAGGAGATACCCATCACGTGCATAACCTCAGTCTGAGGGTACTGTAGGATTGTGCCAAAATAGAAAAATCTCTTCTACTTAGATGTGTCTGTGGCTCTAGTGGATTCTTTTCTGCAACTCACCAAAATGGCCCACATCTCTCAGAAGCAGGTTTTCTTATGAGTATTCAACTAGAGATGATCCACACAATAAGGTGGAGAGATTTGAGATTTAGATGAATAGATCTGCTCTGCTTCTGTGACAATTCTGTGGCAGAATTGTCGATAAACTGATCAACAGGTGATGCAGATCCATGAACCAAAACTGTCTTGGCCATGTTTGTGCAACGTGGATTAATAATATTTGTTCTGCTTCAGCTTTGTGCAGAAAAACTTCATGCACTTGTTGTTGAGGTTGGTCATGAACAAGTCTATTACTGGATAGCAGTGAAAAACCTAGAGGAGAATGTCTTTCCTGATTGACTGCATGTGACGCTTTGTGTAAACCTAGCTAAGGGTGTCTACTAAGAGTGTATTTCTCACTCCTGTAGAGTGAAAAGCCTTCCGGGAAACATTGTGATGAATACCCAGATTCCAAAGGAGGAAGCCTCCTGGCACAGTTCAGACAAACTTGCACCTCTCTGTCGTGTTGTCTCTGAGAACTTCCACCAGCTAGTTTTTGATGGAGGGAATAAATATCACACAGGCCCAACAAACAGCTTAGAGTTCTACTAAATTTATATTGAGGGAAACCTCCTGAGTTGACTGGGTTTTTCTCCAGGGCTGGCCACAGACCATGTTTCACTGCAGATACTTTTCTTCTTCCCTGGTGTGGTCAGTTCCTATATGCATTCTCTCCATCTCTTCTCCTTCTGAGAGTGCTCATGAAGCTGAAGCAGAACAAAGATCTTGTGTCTGAGGTTGTCCGAGATATGGACAAATTAGAGAAAGTCTAGAGAAGAGCAACAAAAGTGATTAAAGGTCAAGAAAACATGACCTAGGAGAGAAGATTGAAAAAAAAAGGCATTTGTTTAGTCTGGAGAAGAGAAGACTGAGATGGCAACAGATTTCAAGTACATAAAAGGAGGAGGGAGAAAAAATGTTCTCCTTAAACTCTGAGGACAGGACAAAAAGCAATGGGCTTACATTGCAGCAAGGGCATTTTAGGTCGGTCATTAGGAAAAACTAGGGTCAGAGTGGCTAAGCACTAGAATAAATTGCCCAGGGAGGCTGTAGAATCTCCATAATTGGAGATTTTTAAGAACAGGTTAAACAAACACCTGTCAGGTCTGGCCTAGATAATACTAGTCCTGCCATGAATGCAGAGGACTGGACTAGATGACCTGTCGAGGTCCCTTCAAGTCCTACAATTCTATGGTTCTTTGTCTCCCTCATCCTTTGGTGGAGGCTTGTTACAAAAGTCATGGTCTGTTCAAAGAGAAAAACAGAAACCTTTTGCACACGTACCTCAGGACCACCCACCCACTCGTAAAGTAAAGCACTCGACTATGTATGCAAATCTGCATGTTAGATGGTGCGTGGAAGGATGATATGCTAAATGAACCCAAGCTTGCAGATAGCAAAAGTGAAGTCTGGCATGCGGAATTATGTACATTTATGAGGCCCAGGAACAGAAGGCAGCTATGCACTGTTGTTATTGTGCTGAAGTGGAGGGCATTGGTAAGGGTGGCTATAGACTGATGCTTCTCCCTTGACAGATAAGCTATGATTGTTTCAGTATTAAGCTCTGCTCCTATAAAAGTTATGCAATTCCTGAGTTGTAACTGAGATTTCTCTAAGTTAATTTCAGATCTAGATGAAAGAATACTTGTCTGATGACTAGGACCCAGATACTTGATGCTGCCTGGATCAGTTAATCATCCAGGTAAGGAAATATTTGAATGCCCAAATGATAGAGATGGCTGTTACTGCTGACATGCATTTGGTGAAGAACCTCAGGGCTGATGACAAACTGAAAAGGGTCACTGTGTACAAGTAGTGGTTGGTGCCTCCCACAAATCAAAGGTACTTGTTGTGGGAGAGATGTACTGCCACATAGACGTATACATCTTGTCAGGCACCATACCAGTCTCCAGGGAAGGGATAATAGAAGTAAGGGGGATCATGCTGAGCTTGATCTTTTTGATTAAATAGTTCAGCTTTCTTCAGTCTAGAATGAGATGGAGGACCTCCGTTTTTTTGGGACTAGGAAGTACTGGAAATAGAAGCTTTTTCCTCTGGTAGTAAGGTACTTTCTCTGTGGCTCCCAATTCTAGAAAAGACTACGACACTTGAAGTAACACAGTGTCATAAGAGGAGTCCCTGAAAAGGGACAGGGAAGGTGATTTGGGAAAAGGAATGGAAAGGAACAGGATAACATATCCCTTCTTTACCATGCTGAGTAGCAACTTGTCTGACATGATGTTTTCCCAAGCACAGTAAAAAAGGGATAGGTGTGACCCAAAGGTAGGAGATGATATCAGTATGCTGACCTTGATCAAAAAGTCAAAGCAACTGCTTTGAGGTCACAGATGTCTTGTAAGAATGGCCCACCATAGTAGAATATGGCTGGTGATGTCTAGGAAGTTTGATCTCTTCTTAGTGGGATATTGAGATCTCTGTTGGAAAAAGGGTCTAGAATAATGCTGTGGCCTAAATTGCTTCCTTTTTGTAGCTGGAGTGTAAAGGTTTGACAAGATAGCTTATTAGCAGCTGCTATCACCCATCAATCATGAATTGAATGAGTAAAGAAATGCTTAAACCCTTCCTGAGGAACCTGGTACCATCAGTCCACTCACTTGGCTTTGGGAGTAAAGAAATTGGAGTCTGCCAGAGTCTTTGCTGATTCTCTTGTGAATAAGAAAGGCAACACTTCCTGAAGTAGGAACCAATATGGCTTTTGGGTCTCTTAATGTCAAGGAACCATAGTAATTAGGTCACTGATAGAAATGTTTATGCTTCAGAGATCTTGCCAAATTGGGAGAAAATGATGGACAAGTCATAATTTCTGCAGCCAGGAAGTGGGAGCGGTGCTGTATGACCAAAGTGAGTAAGAAAAGGAGACCCACAGAGACCTGAATTGTTTTGCATCTCAATCTAACCATCGAAAAGGACAAGTTACTGACCAAACTCCCACATTAGAAGGACAGTTTTGAAGAGCATGTTGAAGACTTAGATAACTTTGTACATAGATAGACTAGATATTGGATCACAATTGCATCATGGATGGAAAACTATGGATGATCAACTACTTCCTGTATGCTTCAAGGGCCCAATGGCATCTGAGCTTGTACAAGACCTTCTCTGTACATATGCCCATAGGAGTCCCTGCACAATCAGCTGTATCTGTAATCAGAATAATCTGCCCTGCACAGAACTGTGTACATGTCAAGGCAATGGAGACCATGATAACCCACGCACTCTCAACAGAGGCCATAATTATGAACAAGATGATGATAATGATTTTGATTAGAAATGTCACCAACACAACTATATTATACCTGTAAAAATTATTAATAGATGTTTATCCTTTAGGCTGTTGTTGTGATGCTTTGAAGTCACAGAGAAATTCAATTTTGTCCTTAAATAATGCATAGAGTTAAAATAACAAACAAAAGCAAATATTTCAGAGTAGCTATTTTAACATGTTGATGGTGTCACTGTTTATCCCAGTTTCTATGGTAATGGCACCACTTGACAGTTCCACATCATTCCTCATCTTAAAGTACAATAATACACTTTCAAATGACGTATAATGTGCATAGGTGTACAGAGGATACCTTAAGTAGACCAAATTGGTGGAGTCCGACACTGAAGCTTGTAGGCAGGGAGGCCCAGTCAGTGCGGAGTGAGATGCAGATTTCCATCCAAGAGAGCTGATGGCTGGGAGCCAGAAGCCTCAAGTGGATGCCCCCTTGCTGGACCACGGAGGGGGAATACACATGCAATTGACCTGAAACTGTGACAACCCACCAATCTAGTATGCAGCAGAAAACATCCTTGCAGGATAAAAGAGTCCAGAATTGCAGCCCTTAAATATGTTTTTTGACATTGCAGGAAAGACATGTTTAATAAAACACTTCAGTTTTCACAAAGCTAGTAAAAGTCGGACTTACATCACTCTGAAGATCATAAGTTCTCCTGGCGTGTACAACATCATTCTGGTCTGGCAGACATGTCCACTGGTGCAGAGGATGTCTATAATCAACTTCACTAACCAGTTCCTGGCACTTCTTGGCAAGTACAATTCCCAGCATATCCGCGGGAGTATTATGTTTGGTCTTCCATTTCTCAAAATCTTTCTTGTATTCCCTGTCACTCTGGATCTTGGCTACGTGCATAGACCACACCATCTTAGGATCATCCTGGATGTTGCGGGCTCCCACATGGTGGCCAAGCTGTTTGCGGTACCCTTCTTTGTATTTGTACTGTAGGCAAAAAAAAAAAAGTTTAATAAGTAAGATTCAGGGGTGGGGGCTATGAAAACATCCTATAATCCTATAGCAACTTCCTGGAGGACTTCATCATGAGCTCAGAGTATGGAGGCTTTTATGTGAAGAAGTGTTCTGTTCACAGAGTGTGATACCTGAGTGCTAAAGCACTCGTATGGCTCCCTGCACTTAAAATGAAGTTTAGACACAAGAGCTCCTTAAACATATAAGGAATAAGATGTCTTTTCGACTAGGTCCTTGGAGTGTTTGGAGAGGAAAACTACAGCTTCCTCTGCCTGAGACATTGTATCAAAGTTATTTCTAATTCCTTGGTCAGGCTCCCCTGAGGTCAGAATTCAGATTCTTTCTCTGAGGTGCCCATCAGTTACTTCCTCAGATAACAGCCTCAACCTTGTTAAGATGTTATTAAAAATATTGGTAAATGGGTACTAAATTTGGTTACTAAGTATCAAAATATTACATAGACCTTCAACATGCTACAACAATAGTTTAGCTTGACAGTGTCTGAGAGGAAAAACTTCTCCCTGTGACTGGATAAGCCACTGTACTTGGTCATGGCCATGTCAATTTCTCAACTAGCATTTAGCCTAAAATCCAGTCCAATTTGTTCAATGCTTTTGCATAAAGTCTACTAGTTAACAAGGTGAAACACACTTTTTTCCAAATGCCAGTTTCAATTAATTGGGTTTGTTACTGGGAAAGGTCTGATAGGCAGTATTGGAAGGTTTCACTACAACAAAAAAATTATTTCTGCTAAAAATATTGACAAGCAATTATTAAATAGGAGGCATTAGTCAGAATCACAACTGGACAAGATGACTTCATTTGTCACACCCCTCAAGTCATCAAACAGAGCTCCTCAAATAGACAACAGATGCTGGGAGTGAAACCTAGCCACAGATAAAGTAAGGACAGCCCTACAGTTCCCATAGGGCAGATTTTATTCCAGTTGCACTCTATTTATTGTTTGGAAAGTGTGTTGCTGGATACATGATTGTGTTGATGAAACATGCCCTCAACTGCTCACTACAATGTTGAGACCTCTGAAACTGAGAGGAGAAGGGTCCAAATTTACTCACCTCACTTGCAATATCTCGGGAGGCTTTAGCTGTCCTGATTGGAATGGCATCTACCCGTAGGTCATAACCTTTCTTCTTGTCCTCCTCCATTGCAAGTCTGTACAGTTTCTTAAATCATAACAAATATTCATTACAATTCAGAAATAATGCACTTCATTTTCATCTATATATTATCACATACAGCCTTTTAATTTTTAAGCAAGGCATCACCTACCTCACTGTAATTCAATTTGTTCTGCTGCGCCAATACAATATCAGGGGTATCTGGCATCACATGGATACTAGTTTTATCTTTATTCCAAGCTGCTGTATATGAGCGCTGAAAAGCAAACAGCAAATATAATAAGATGTTCTAAATCATGAAGACCTAAGTCATTAATAGGGTAAGAAACTTTCTGGGTTACAATTCACCTGACATTTATATGAATATCTTTGCTAGGTATAACTGGCCAATTGTCTGTACAATCATGATAAATAACTGCACCCCTCCTTGAAAAGGAAATATACAGCTCTTTACATTAATTATTTTGTAACATAAAATAACATGTAAAAACATAAAGCTAATCTCTTATTAAACCACTTTTTCATGTTTCTGATCTTAAACATAAGCAACTATTAAATATAGATTTTAAAATATACCTTAACTATGTGCTAGAAACTCAAAATACAAAACAAAAGTAGTCAGTTGCAATGAAAATAAATCCCTGACATTCCATGAATAGACTGTAGTATTGTAATGTAAACTTCCTTATTTTCCTTTAAGAAAAAACACTTTAGAATCCAGAAAAATTATACCATTTTAATTCTAATTGCAAATAAATAGAAAACTCACCTGGTTCATAATTTCAGAATTGTGTTTTGCCAGAACCATTGGTAGAGAATCAAGCAGGCTATTAAATTTGATCGTGTCTGGGTGTTGACGGTAGGTATGGTCACTCAGGATGTGGGTTGCTCTCTTATTCTTCTCGTCATCCAGAGAACCAACTGGGGACCAGCCAAT
The DNA here is from genome assembly GCF_003597395.2 of Chelonoidis abingdonii. Taxonomy (NCBI): domain Eukaryota; kingdom Metazoa; phylum Chordata; order Testudines; family Testudinidae; genus Chelonoidis; species Chelonoidis abingdonii. The sequence continues at coordinate 52,951,630 of NC_133778.1, read as the reverse complement.
GCCCCTCATCCACTGAAGATCTGATTTATATAAAAGCTGAAATAACAGAGGAAGACAAGACAGTTTGTTATTTTATTTAGACTACATGAATATTTTTTTCTTCAAAGAAAAGCAGCACCACTTAAAGAGAGCCTCAATGTTTAATCAATATCTAACGATGACAGAGGTAGTCTTCTGATATGGCTAATTCTATAGTGATGGACTCTGAGACCGAAGGTGGATTCTGCCTACTTCAGTTATAATTATAGAGGAAGACAAGAAAATTCATTATTTTATTTAGACAACATGAACATTTTTCTTCAATGCAAAGCAGCACCAATTAGAGAGATTCTCATGTTTAATCAATATCATATGATAACAGAGGTTATCACCTCACAACCCTCTGACAGGGCTAGTTCCGCACTGAGGGTATATCTGTGTTTCAGTGTAAGCCCAGGGTTCAAACTCATGCTCAATTCCCCCAACCCTCGCTCACCGTCTGGTCTACACATAAATTGCACTAAACCAGGACTCAGACCCAGGTCCCAGGACCCCAAGGGAGTGGAGGTTCCAAGCCTGAGTCAAGCCTGGACCCACAGTTCAATCCCTATTGCTTTGCAATGTAGACCTGTGCTCTGGGAGTCCACCAAAAGTATCCCACAATCCCATGGGCCAACTTTCTTTGTTCTCAGGACAGTCAACTTTGGTGGACAGTCAAGTTTTCCCACAGTGCACCACAAACAAAGGGCTGGAGAGCATATTTCTGGAGGACATTAGGAATTCTTGGATATGAGTTGCTGGACTGGGGCCTCCACACCACAGCATAGACACTAGAACACCAGGTTGGCACCCAGGGTTCAAAAATTCCTAATCTGGGGATACAAATGATTGTAAATTCTCAAGCCCTAAATCAAGAAACCCAGGGTCTGCTAAGTCAAGCTGTACAACTCCGGGCTTACATTACAATGTAGACATGCCCTAACAGTCTCTGAAACCAAGAGTGATTATACCTATACTAGTTACTACACAGAAATCTTACTCCACCTGCTGGAAATTCTGTTTCTGTCAGGATGAAGATTCATCTACAACTATAATGGAGATTACCTAGACATTCAATGTGCATTTCAGGAATTACAGCCATCTCTTCCTCTGCCAAATGTCACAGATGAGGATGCACTTCCCAGCCCCTTGAGCTCTTGACATGTCACTTATACAGTCTAAATAGTAATTATTTAAAGACATGAAATTCAGATTGTCTTGCCCTCACTCTGCTCCAATCCACTGTTCAAATCCACTGCAACAAACTTAATTCCAAATTGCTCAAGAAGAGATCAGTACTTAATAAGGATACAAAAAGTAGGCTGCCTGTTGCTAATTGTGAGCTTACTAACCTGCAGAAGAGCTCACTTCTACTCTCGCTGTTCTGAAAATACCCACCAATCCAGTACGTAAAGGTCTTTGCAGGACAAAAAAAAGAGTCCAGAAATATAGCCCTTAACTATGTTTTTTGACATTGGAGCAAAAATATACTTAATAAAACACTTCAGTTTTCACAAAGCTGGTAAAAATAGGACTTACATCACTCTGAAGATCATAAGTTTTCCTGGCATGTACAACATTGCTCTGGTCTGGAAGACATGTCCATTTGTGCAGAGGATGTCTATAATCAATGTCACTGACTAGTTCCTGACATTTCTTGGCCAGCACGACTCCCAGCATGTCCACTGGGCTATTATACTTGGTCTTCCATTTCTCAAAATCTTTCTTATACTCCCTGTCACTTTGGATCTTGGCTACATGCATAGACCACACCATTTTGGGATCATCCTGTATGTTGCGGGCTCCCACATGGTGGCCAAGCTGCTTGCGATACCCTTCTTTGTATTTGTACTGTTGGAAAGAAAGAAAAAAACAATTGATGCTTTTTCAGATTCAACATAGAAATGCTACCTTTGTAAAAACTGTTGGTGAAACTCCTTAGTTATTACAACATACTAAGAACCTAATCCTATGAGTTGATGATTGATTCCTATAAATAGCTGAGCATCCTTAATCCCACTGTAGTAGAAGATATAGCCCTCATAATTTCATAGGATGGGGTTCACAGCTTTTGCAAACCCTTCCTCATCTATGTAGTCCCAATTTATGTGGCGAATTCCACTGGACTTAGTGTGCTTCATTGGGACTATTCACATACAGCTTTGTGGGATCCAGGTTATATTTAGCAAATAATTGTCCATGTAATGGTTAATTCCAGGTTTGATATGAAATATTACATCTGAATTAAAACTCTCTCAGTGAGTCACATATTCATCTTCAAACAATTACATGCAACTCCATAGCACAGTCTAAGTCACTGATGGACTATGGTAATTTTCAAATGAAATAAAATGTCAATGTCATCCACAAAATTTAAATAATAAACTGGGTTTAAGTGATATATATAGTAGCAGACTGAAAAAAACAAACACAATGTATTGTTGGGTGACTAGCCTTGCACTGAAGCATTCAGTGTATACCTTCTTTTTCTTTTTTGAAAGACAGAAAGACCTTATCCCACTGATGCCAATAGAAAGACTCCCACTGATTTCAATCAGCACTGATTCAGCTTCATACTGCTTAACCACACAGTCTGTTATTTTAGTTTAGTAAGACACTTACTTCACTTGCAATGTCTCTGGATGCCTTTGCTGACTTGAGTGATACGGCATCATGAGGAAGTTCATAGCCTTTCTTCTTCAGTTCTTCATATCCTAACTTGTAGAGTTTCTGTTAAGATAAGTTTGCAATAATGATTGCAAGCACACTTTGCAGAAAAGTATTCCAATGTTGATGTTTGGAGAGAAAGGAAATGCTATGTATTTTACAACATAGTTCAAGAACTGAATTCCTATTTTTTACATTGTGCAGAAAACAAGGGTGGATTTATCAAATGGAGTTAGCTACTACTAATTTTCAATTGCCAATGCATGCTAGCCAAGCTATCATGTTTTTAAATTAAAAAGCACATTTTTAGGACTCTGAGATGGCTTTCTTGGTGCTAGAAATTAGTCAAAAGTCTTGCGTACTCTTCTTGCTACAGAATATTTTCCACCACCACACTAAGGGTGGAAATTATTGCATAACTGCAATAGATTGACTGGGGAGAGGTAAATAAAAGTTTTTGTTTGCAACTCATTTGTAACCAATACCATCATTTACTTTACTTATGTAATCTGATTAATAAACATTGCTCCAGACCACAATTACATGGACTTCTAAGAAAGTCAACAATGCATATTTTCTGACTCCCTGTGTGTCTGTTTCCAACCTATCATGACCTCTCCTCTTGAATACTATTGATAAATCTTTTTGGCATTTATTTCTTATGTTCCATAACAAAGGAGAATTTGACAAAAATGATACTCTATAATTCTAAAAATTCAACTCACTACAATTAGACATTTTCCCACAACAGGTTGCTAGACTAATTACATTTTATTGGAGAGGTATTTAAGGTGTTGATTTGAGGAATGAAATGGACATATCTAAAGATAGCAACCTCTTACTGCATGCTTTGTTGGCATTTTTCTTGTACTTGTAATCTAATAACTGCCATATTGGCTCCCTCCACATAACAAGTTTACCAGAAAAAGACAATGGGTATGTTAAAGGTTGTAAGAATTCAAGAGTTCTAGAATAAATTCTGAAGGACTTTATTGCAATTTAGACTGAATTCATGAAGTGAATTTTCAAGTCATAAGCTCGTCGAACAGCCAGTGTAGTATGGAGTTAAACTTACATCACTTGTATTGATTAAGTTTGCTTTAGCCAAAAGGATTTCAGGAGTGTCAGGCATGATGTGAATGTGAGTCTTGTCCTTGTCCCATGCTTCTCTGTAAAGTCTCTAGAAGGAGAAACAAACAAGAACAGTGTGTCTAATAGAATCTTCATATAAATAGCAGATTTCATTCAGCTTCACCTTATGTCTGTAACAGCAATACAAGAACATGTCACGCAAGTGTCAAGTGTGGGAGATGTAAATGGTACTGGATGGATAGTTGAAGAAAATAATGCATTAATCACTTAGAGTTCTATTTCAATACAATTTTTTGCATCCCTTTTGTATATGGAAGGCCAAAAAGAGTCATCATTATAACAGTCCCATATACAGCATAACTGAGGTTAAATATGGGTAAAGATATTATTTATGCTTAACATTGAATACGTTTTGTAGATCAGCCATGATAATCTCCTGAATCACATTTGGGACCTTTTGACAGCTGAACTCAAGATGTCAAATGGGCCAAAAATCACAGAAATCTGACATTTTACTAAACACACAGCTATGACCAACAATTGGAAAATTCCCTTTTTAAAGACATATTAGTCACTGTTAACTCAAATTATATTAATTTTAGCATTATATAAGAAGTTGAAATAAATTACAAGTTAATTTATCTGTTCAATTAAATGTTCAGCCTTCAGAAACTTACATCACTCCTATTTTTGGCATTAGACTTAGCCAAAACTATGTCCATGGCATCAGGAATACTTGTGAATTTAACAGTGTCTGGTGGCTGGCGGTATTTCTTCTCACTCAGGATTTCTGAAGCTTTCTTGTTCTTTTCTGCCTCCAAAGAGCCAGAGGGGATCCATCCCAGGCCTTTAAGCCATTGAAGATCTGACTTATATACATTCTGTTAAGGAACCAAACAAATTAGGCACAGTCATTCTCTTGTCTGCATCAATGAACTACGTTAAAAGATTAACTGGCAATTAATAGAGCTTGTTTAGCTATGATCTGTATTGCTGGAACTACAAGAGGAAATGTCATTTCTGCACTATAGGGACACCAGATTCCCTTCAATAATGAACATATCTTCCATAAATATAAAAGAAATATATCAAGTAAAAAGGAAACTTACATCACTCTGTAGTTCATATACTTTCTTAGCTTGGATGATGCTAGTCTGGTCTGGCAAACTAGTCCACTGGTGTAGGATCCGTCTGTAATCTACATCACTAACCAACGACTGACATTTCTTAGCCAGTAGGAAGCCCAACATATCCACAGGCATGTTAAACTTGGTCTTCCACTTCTCAAAATCTTTCTTGTACTCCCTCTCACTCTGCATCTTGGCTACATTCATAGACAACACAAGTTTGGGATCATCCTGTAGGCTGCGGAATCCAATGTGATGTCCCAGCTGCTTGCGGTAACCTTCTTTATACTTGTACTAAAAGCATAAAGATTGTGGTACTTAAATTAAGGTAAGAATGAGAAAATGGGGAAATAACAGCTTATCAGATACATTCACCAGCATGCCATGTATGCTGGCAGTTAGACTCACAAGCAAACTTGAATTTCTTGCTCTCTTGGATGCTAGAAGCTGAGCAGATCATTATGGTTTCACACTTAGGGGTCTAATATTCCCTTGATGTATGTGCATAACTTTGCTTGATGTTAGTGTTCTAGGAATGCCTCTGCTGCCGAAGGAATTGAGCCTTTGGACTCCGTAGAAAGAGTAGGCTGCACATCTCTCAGAATGTTTCCTCCACTGCACAAATTACCAACCAATTACAATCTGGAGAGACCGTTTGCTTGGTACTCCCAGGTGGAGACATAATCCCAGTGTCTCAAAGGATAAAAGTCAGCACTGGAAAATATAGGGTCCTGACTATCCAGAACAATTCCCTAAAAATTAGCAAACACCTGTCCTTATACACAAGCACTGCACTAAGGCTGGGATGTGGAGCAGTGCTGGGCATGTGTTTGCCCTTAGACCTGTTCTACAGCTGCATGGTAGATTGACTCAGGGCAGTGGGAGGAGTTAGTTGGGTCAAAATTTGCTGCTGCTCTAAAAACATAGACCAGGTAGCTCTGGGTAGTACAGGCTGCTCCCATGCCACACAGAAGGCAGATGGCAAGCTTGGGGTCATGGTGCAATGATGTGAGAGCAATCTCTCTCCTACTGTCTCATCAATGCTAAGTGAGTCTGTCCCACTGATTACATAGGGAGGAAAAGCTCTCTTACCTCTCTATCCCTTCCAGCACACCTTCATAGCACAGGGATGGACCTGGCCCAATGAGGGTTCTTACACTGCGTCTGAGTGCATAAAATTCATCACAGATCGAATTGAAAATGTCACTTACATCACTTGCAATGTCCCTCGAAGCTTTGGCTGCTTTCACTGAAATGGCTTCAGGTGTGAGGTCATAGCCTTTCTTTAACATTTCTTCCCATCCATGTTTGTACAGTTTCTAAAATTGAAAACAGAGAGTGTTTTCCAAAACTCCCCTTGCATCTTTGTAAAAACAATACAAATAGAACCCATGGCATAAACATTGAATCCAAGTCCTGAGTACCACATTCCATCTTAACTCAGCACTTACTCAGGCAAAAGTTTTGCCTCAGAAAAGTATGTGTGAAAATTGAGGCTGAGGTTGTGGCTGAGTCCTACCCGGATGCAAAAAGTGAGAGAGCACAAAGCACCCCATTCAGGGAGCAGGCTGCTTTTTGTTCATTACCCTTTCCCTACAGCAGAGCTGGCCAGATATGCAAGACAGTATACACTGCACCCCTGCAGGCTGTCCCTCTGTGTGCTGGGGAGCATTTGGAAATATGGTTTTACTATAGTTACTGATACTTTCACTGGGACAATGTGATCTGCACTGTCTAATGCAGGGCTGTGGCTAAACCTACAATAGACCCTCCAGTAAGGACTTCAAGATTTGACACTTTAGGGGGCAGTATTAGGGATTGTGTCTTTAATATATTATAGGTTTTTTTCACAAGTGCTTACTAGACTACAAATAATCTGTTTGCAATGCTTGTTCTTACATAAAGAATAATTAAAATTTAGGGATGAATTCATTCCCTTTCTCACTCCACCAAAGTAAATGGCATTACAGCAGGAAAGAATTTGATCCCCATCTATCATACCAGGTTAAAAATCAGAGTTCAATTAGTTCTTTCTTTGTGAGCTAGCAGCACTGGATGTACCCTGAGAATGAAACAGGATGAGACACCCCAAATATACTTTGTTCAGTTTAGTTTTGATTATTTATGCTAATGCTTCATAACACAGGAGTATGTTCTATATTGTTGGATAATTTGTAAAAACTAACAGGCCAACATTCTCAGCTGATGTCCACTGTAGAGTGGAGTTCCATCTCAGAGAACACATGATGATTTGCACCAGCTGAGGATCAGGTCCAAGAAGCCTTAGTAATGTGAGACTTCATTCTCTATTTTGTATACTTCTATAGTCCCCAGTACCAAAATCTTTAATGAATTTTTATCTTCACAACACCACTATAAGGTAGGAAAGTGCTATTATCCCCATTTCACATAGAGGGAAATGAGGCAGACAGGGTAATTCACATGTCCAAAACCACACAGAAAGTCCATGGTGGGGCAGAGATTTGACCCCAGGCTTCCCAACTTCTAGTCTGATGCCCTGAACACCAGATCAACCTTCATAATACTCACTAATACTTTGCTGGGAAGTTTGACCACTGGAGTGGAACTGAAGTAACTACTAATATTGGGTATGGATTTGCAAATTTCCTATTAATAAGGATGTACTGTAGCTCTAAAAAAAATGCAATCCAGCTGAACTATGCACATGTAATTTAAAACACTTGGCACTTGGAATGATAAGACCTGCCTCCAGGACCGGCGCTAGGATTTTGAGCGCCCTAGGCAGACGGCAATTTCGCCGCCCCCCGCGCTGGTCCCGGCTCCGGTGGAGCTGCCACAGTGGTGCCTGCGGGCGGTCCACCAGAGCCGCCCGAGCAGCCAACCATCCGCAGGCACCACTGCGGCAGCTCACGGGAGCTCGCCTCCGCCCTCGGCGGTGCCCTGACCCAGGGAAACCGGGCGTGCGGCTGCGGCAGCGGCACCTTAACCCAGGGTTAGGCGCCTCCGCGGCAGCCGGCGGCCGGGGTTTCCCTGCGGCCGGGACCTCCTTGGGTGGCCCGGCTGCGCGCGGCGGCCCTCGCTGACGGGGGGCGCCTGGGCTGCGCGGCTGCGGCGGCGGCGCACTGACCCCAGGGGCTCCCTGACCCCGGTGGGGGGAGGCGCCCTGGGCTGCCCGAATGCGGCGGTGGCGCCCTGACCCGGCGGACACCTTGGGCTGCCGGGCTGCGGAGGTGGTGCCCTGACCCGGGGGACACCTTGGGCTGCCGGCTGCAGGCGGTTGCTGCCACCGGCAGCTCAGCCCCTCCAGCAGCAGCGGCTGCAACCATTTAAAAAATTTTGGTGGGGCGCCACTTTTTGGCGCCCCCAAATCTTGGCGCCCTAGGCAACTGCCTAGTTCGCCTAAATGGTTGCACCGGCCCTGCCTGCCTCTAACCATCCACAGAAAGCAAAAACTAAGTAGTTTACAGAAAATCTCTAGCACAGACTGTCACTCTCCTATATTTAGAAGGAAAATTAAGAAAGGTAGAAAGAAAGATAGGTGGAAACAACTGTAATTGCTTCATATTCTCTTTGCCTGTTATATTTGGACCAGCAGAGAAGGAGAGAGACAGACACAAAGGGAGCTGAAAGAAACACAGCTGTCTGCTATGGAGACTTTATTGTTCTGGCAGTAAAACTGAAACCAACACTAAGGTGAGGTTTTGCACTGGGAATGCTAAACATTAAAAGAGGCAGAACATCTCATTCTCCACCCTACTTTTAAAAACTTCCCAAATTTATATACATCATCATCATCATTTACATGGCTAACATGAAACACTATATAACCTAAATAGTGCGGGTGGACTACCACAGACTCTCAAACTGCAAGGGATTATTCTGCCCTGGAATAACAACTCACTAACTAAACAATATATAAATTCAGGCATACAACTGGTTTTCACAGTCTCTGGGATAATATGGTGACAATGATGTGGCAGTGCCCTTCACAACAGGAACAGTTTGGGGTAAGAAATCAACTGTATCTGGTACCAAAGTTTCTACCACCAAACTGTTGACATTAGGAGTTGTAATGGAAGGAAGTTTGAAAGGAGGAACAGAAAGTTCTGCTGGAACATCTCCCAACTCCAGTAGTTGTCAAGACTGCAACTGATCCATATGTCATTTCCATAAAATACCACCAGTTCTACCACACACAAAACAAGTCCTGTGCATTTTACAAGTTCTCCAGGTACCCATTTCACCCCACAACCGTAGTTGCGAGTCCACACTGAGTCTCCAACTTGAAAAAAAGATGATGAGTCTCACACCATTAATCAATTTGCATAGATTGAGATTTGGATACAGAGGAGGCAACATCAGGATGTAGCAGGTCACAACAGGTACACAAAGATCACTTCAAGAGAAGAGTTGCTGATGACTCCTGGGTAGGAATACATGTTGTCTACAGGAACACAAGCAAAAAATTATCCAGTTTCTGCTGATGACTCAGAATAGACTTGTTAGCTCTTAAGCAGGCCTTACATGACTGCAAAAGCATTCTGCAAGTCCATTTGTGGCAGGGTGGAGTGGAGCAGAACATATGTGCTAAATTCCATTCGAAGCTAAGAACCTCTGAAATTCTTCAGAGCAAAATTGAAGTCTGTTGTCACTCACCAACTGTTCTAGTAAGCCAAATTGGCTAAACATGCAGAGATGTCCAATGGGTTTGGTAGCTGTAGTAGAAATCATTCTAAAATCTCTGGCCACTTTGAATACGCACTAACTACGACTAAAGGTCTGGCAACATCTATGTGAATGTGTGTCCAATGAGTCTGAGTCCCCAACCAAAGGTATAAACGAGCTGGGTCAGGATCATGTTGAATTTTTTAACACGTACTATAGCACTTCTCTTTCCTCTCAATATCTTTGTCATCAAACATGACTCCAGCCTATGGCCTTCATTATACAATGCCAAAATGACCATTACAAAAACCAGAGAGTGAAGTGTTTCCGGAATGATCACTCTTATTCTGCATAAGATGCAATTGTGATTCAGATATAAAACATGCTGATGGGCAGTAAACTGGGGATTCTTATGATCCAACACTGTACCTTGTAATACCATTCCCTTCACTAGAGAAAGCACATCATCCTTAGCGGTTTTTGTGTTGATGTCTGTGCTAGTGATGGGTAACCTCTCCATCAAATTAAGATAAAACATTTCATCTGACATTTCTTTGGGCTAATGGGAGCTTGGGCATGGCAGCCCATCAGCATTGCTGGGCTGAGTCCCTTTACAGAACTGAATAGTATAGGAATGAGCTGAAAGTAGCAACAACCACTATCATATCCGAGCACCAACTAATGTTGGAATTCCATGTTTAGGTGCAAAAATTGAAAGTGACAGGAGATGATCCATCAGCAAGGTAAAATATCTACCATACAGAGAGATATGGAACTTCTGAATTCTGAAGCTAATGCTTAGAGCTTCTTGCTCTACTTGTACATAGTTCTTCTCAAGCATAGTAAGCATTTGTGAAGCAAAGGCAATTGGTTTCTCCATGCCATCAGGAAAAATATGGGGAAAGAGCTTGTTCACTCAGATGGTGAAGCATTACAAGCCAATTGCAATAGTAGTGAGGCATCAAAGTGAGTAAGAACTTCAGCTGATGTCAAATTTCTTAACTTCCTTAAAAACACACACACACACACACACACACACACACACACAGTCTACTTCCATTTTTTCTTTGCTTGTAACACTTCCTGTAAAGGTGCCAACACTGTCACAAGATTAGGTAGATTAGTAGTTAAGCAGTCCTAAGAATAAATGTAACTGTGACACATTCTCTGGAGTGGTGCATGAAGAAAACCACCTTCTCTTTCTCTGGTGATTCCTTAAGCCTGTGGTATCAATTGCATGTCCAACTGAAGGTTTGAACACTCACATTTGTCTTGACATACTCTCAGTCATGGCCTTCCAAACTCTGCAAGACAACATCCAAATTTTGAAGATGATCCTCTGGATCCTTTCATGTAACAGGGATGTCATCCACATAGCACTGAACTTTGTTCAGTCCCTTCAGAATCTCATCCATAGCTTTCTGGGACAATGCAAGTGCCTATGTGATACTGAAAGGCAACCTGATACAACAAAATAAGCCTTTTTGCATGTTGATTGTGAGATATTTGTGAGATGTGGAATCGATCTCTATTTGTAGGTATGCATTGAGCAAATCCAATTTACTGAAACACAGTCCTTCGCTAAGAGTAGCAAACAAACCTTCAATACGAGTTAGTGGACTGGTCTGAACATGAAACTGGATTCAGCATCACAAACGCCACAAATCTGGAAATGAGTAATTCTTCTTGATTACTTGTATGATGAGTGTAGTCAACTCACCATGTGAAATCTGTGTTAAGACTCCAGTGTTCACTAAATGGTCCATATCAGTTTCTTCTAGAGGCTTCAGAGCATAAGACACAACTCTGGGCTTGCAATATTTTGACGATCTATCAGACTTAATACTGAGCTTCACTGACATATTGCTCATCTGTCCAAGTTCTTGTTCAAAGACTTTGAAGTGTCTGTCCAGTATTTCTTGAAGACTTTGAGGTGCTTTCATGGTCACCATGATCTCAGTCCAATTCTTCTTAAGCATCTCAAGCCAAGATCTGCCAAATAATGGTGATAACTTTCCTTTGATTGCATACAAGAGTAAAACACCCAGAATATCCCTTCAGTTAATAACTTTTCTCCAGCATAATGCTTCAAAACCATGGAGGTTTCTTCCAGAGGCGCTTGTGACAATATCTGGTGATAGATAGATGCAGAAAGCAGTGAGATGGCAGCTCCAGTATCAAGTTCCAGTCTTGCAGGAACACCTTCAATCAAGGGAGTAACCAAGATGCCATTTACTCCAACTTCTGATAACATGTGTAGGGCTAGGTCTTGATCAGTGTCACTAGAACTCTTGTCTTTATCCACATTATGAATTTATGACTTCACATTAAAGTCCAGAGAATCCTTCTCTGCAGTTTCCAAGATATTAGCTACTTCAACAGCCATCTTGAAGGTAAGCACTGACACAGACACTAACTTTTTCTGGATCTCATCATTACATAATCCAGAGACAAACTGGTCACACAGGGCATCAAACTGACAATACTCTAACTTCCTTAGAGCAGCAACAAACTGTGCTCCAAATTCTCCATTTCCCTGATGTCACTGATGGAACCGGTATTATTCTGCTATCATCAATGGGATAGGAGAAAAGTGTTCCTGTATTGCTGCAGTAATTGCAGCATATGTAGAAGTTCCAGGCACAGTTGGACACAACAGGTCATGCAGCAGTCTATATGCCTTTGGACCCATCACTGTCAGCAAATTTGAAACCATTTGTCTGTCTGGAATGGTGTTGCAAGCAATAAATTGCTCAAAACATTCAAGGTACATTCATGATTTGTGGTTTTCATCAGACTCATCAACACTGCCCAGAAAAGTTGCCATTTTACTCTACTCTGCTGTTGCACTTCACGTCTCGTGGACATCATCTCTGCCACAGTGAATTTCCCCCTTTTCCAAACTGTGCACTATCTGCCCTTGATTTTCTTTGCAGGCTGTGTGCTTATACTGTAGAATGCAGAATTCAGCTCCCTCTGCTGGCTGAAGACCCTCAGTGCAGGCTAAAGCTATATCACATGCTGCCTTCTTGCACATAGTCAGCCAAGATGGCTGCTTGCATTCCCCTCACTCCTCTGTTTGGACAGCTCCAGCAGTAATTGCAGTACTCTTTTCCTTTGTTCTATCTTTATTTGCCTACTTCCCCCTCTCTAGCTAGCTGGCTCACACTGTCCCAGCAGCAAAAAGCAGCAGTCTGTTACCTGCTGTCTAGAGGTGAACTTTTCCCTCTTTTATACATATTATTTTCTGCTATTTCTTCCTCCTCAGGCAGTGGGAACAGAGGATATTCATGACACATAAATTCCTCATTGCCAGCATGTTATATTTGAACCCAGCAGAGAGACAGACAGACACACACACACACAAAGAGAGGTGATGGAAACACAGCTGTTTGCTGTGGAGACTTCATTGTCCTGGCAGCGAAACTGAAATCAACATGAAGGTGAGGTTTTGCACAGAGGAGTGCTCAAACATTTAAAGGGACAGGACATCACAGTGCCCAGTGGGTCCATGATGATAGGTTGAGAAACCTGCACATAGTGGGTTTGGAATTTTGTAACAAGGAATTTGTAACCTATTCTGACTGAGGCCATGAAGGAGCCTGTACATGTCTGTGCAAGGTACAAAGAATGTACTAAGCCTTTTTCTGAGTTCACCTTGCTGAACAGGGCTAATATTTATGTTTAGCAAGAGTTTAGGATTAAATTTTCAGAAGCTCCTAAGTGACACAGGAGTCTAAGTCCCATCTATTTTTCATTTCCCTCTAGTTCATAACAAATATTTACTCTTAAATAACAGGACACCTTTCACTGGGGAAAACAGAACTAATGTATTCAAAAATGAACTTCAGTATAAAGTATTTTACAACTCTTTACCTGACTGTAATTTGCCATGTTCTGTCTGGCTTGTAGAATATCAGGTGTATCTGGCATCACATGAAGCTGAAGTTTATCCTTCTCCCAAGCTTGAGTGTACAAATGCTACGGGGAAAAAAAGAGTACCAGATATGCTAATATGAATGATAGATATATCTCTCTGTGTGTACTTTGTTTATGGAAAAAGAGAGAGAGAGAGAGAAAAAGAGAGAGTTGCTGATTGTATTTATTTTTACTGACTTAATCCATGATTCAAGTGAATTAGGATCCAATCTTGCTCCCACTGAGGTCAATTCATCAGGCCCTTAGTAAGCATTTCTAGTAATGAGTATCAGCTTGTTCCACAGTCGTTTGTTTAAAGCCAGTGTTTCTCCTTAGTAAAGAGGGCAGGATGAGACCTGTACTGATTAGACTTCTGAATGCTATTATGGAAGCTTATAGTTCCCCTCCTGCACCCCAGAATTAGAAATTAACATTTATATCATGCCAGTGAGAATAACTGAGACTGTACAAGTAACAATGACATGATCTAACCCTGAGAAAAATGGGAGAAGGAACTATTTAGCCAGTAATTGGGTGCTTGGATCTGGTAAAAGAAATCTGTAAATGGCTTGTTCTCTCATACCTTAAAAAGAAATTAATTATTTTGGCAAAGCAAGTTTGCCAGGGAAGCATGTGTTTTAAGCAAGGTTGGTGATACTGAATTACACAGTGATCGTTTTCATACACAATTTCCACTGTATCCGCTCACCTGATTCATCACATCCGCATTGTGTTTTGCTAGCACCATGTCCATGGAGTCACTCTGTTTTGTGAAGGGGAAAAGGCTTGGGTGCTGGCGGTAATTCCTGTCACTTGCAATTTCTGTGGCTTTCTTAGATTTCTCCACATCCAGAGAACCAGCAGGGCTCCAGCCAAGTCCTTTGTACCACTCATTGTAGTCCTCTTTGTACTTATTCTGTAAAACAGAAGACAGAAAAGAAAAAAACACATTTTACAAACTTCAGCAACTGAAAAATTCTCTTGTTTAAAAAAAAATTCTTCATACACGACTGAAATAGTAGTACTATATAGGAAGTGGCCAAATCAGAACAAAAAAACCCAGTAACTTACATTACTTTGAATCCGATTCATGTTTCTGGTCAGTTCCACATTAACTGCATCTGGTAGGAGGATATATTTGTGGATCAGGTGTTTGTAGTTAGTGTTGGTTATATTACCTTGTGCCTCCTTCGCTGCCCTGATACTTAATGTATCAGCAGGTGTATGGTAACTGGTCTTGCTGGTCTCATAGGCTTTCTTGTACTCACGATCAGACTGCATCTTAGCCACTTGCATAAAATGGACTAGTTTGGGATCATCCTGGAGGCTGCGGAAGCCTACAAGTTTCCCCTTATCCATTTCATAACCTAATTTGTATTTGTACTGTGAAGAAAACAGAACAAAAGGCCTTAAAACCACCTTGCCTATAACAAATTAAACTGAGAAAATAATTAATCAACTTTTCCTCTGAAAAAATCCATATCCATTAGAAATACGCTATTTAAAAATCACTGGGGGAAACACAGCAACAGTAGATTTTTCTACTTAATCTGATGCTAACCCTTGAAAAAACTCAGGGGTCCTACCTCTTTGATCTTTATGAGGGACATTTTTAAAAGAATTATCCTAAAAATCTTTTTCATGAAAAGGAAAGTTCCTTCATAATCCCATGCTCCCTGCAGTGCCTCATGTAGCCTCTGAGGGCAGCTGTTACTGAATCTCACTGTCATGGTATCACATAATTTAAGAAGATTGAGAGACTGATAAACTAAGGAAGTTCCAATTTGCAGGAGGCATCCCTTTGAAAAATGTTTGGATTTTATTTTACTAACACTTTGAGATCAGGTCTGGAGTTTGGCTCAGGTTTGAAGATCAGATGACCTCTGTTGTTATATTTATTTCTAAGACTGAACAATTGTTTTTAAACTTAGAAACTGCTTCCCAGTTTTTCCGGGTTTTGTTTTCTTAATAACGTTGTAATGGATTAAAACCTTAAACCCGAACTAAGTCCATACTCAAGCAACACTCATTGGCCTAAATCCTGGTCAGCAGAGTGCACAGACCCAGTATCAGGCTCTGATCTGCACTGCTGAGCTCCTTGGAGAGGGTTTCGGAGGGAGGAAACCTCCTCTCAGTCTATGAAGCAGCTGCAGATCCACTCTGCAGTGTCTATTGCAACTCCGAGGCTGCTGTGCGGAAGAACTTGAGGATCAACACAGCATCAGCTTTTTCAGCCTTCTCCTTTCCCCCTTCCATAGGCTAGTTTTGTCCTTGCTATACGCAAAGCCTGAACACTGATATTCAGGGAACCTCAGTGCGGACCCTGACTTTTGTGCTCCCATCCCACCTTTGCACAGTGAAACTCTGTACTGGTTTTCTCTGCAGGATTTGCCCCCCTGACTTCAGTGCAAATGTCACCTGAACAGAGACTGAGTACAAGCTGACTAATCAGGTCCTACCATTGTAGTATTAGCAGCAAACATAATTTATTACAAAGCACCCTTTGTTCCATTCAAATATTGATGAGGCTAACATCTGAACTCCATAATGCAGCAATTAAGGAGTAACACATGTATATCTAAACTAAAGCATGCAGCTACTATATACAATGTCACCTTTAAAAAGTGCTCCAGCAAAGTCACATTGACAAACGACTCGTACTATACAGGTAAAATTAGTTTTCTAAATGAGATCCATGCTAGAATGACTCCTTATGTATCTCCCTATCTTCCTAATGAAGCAATTGCTCTTTGATCACCGTGAGCCAATTTTATGTCACAAAAGCTACACTTATTAAACACATTTATAAACAATATAGAAAATAAAGAGAATTCATAAATCAGCATCCAAAATGGAATCAAGTGCTTCATAATATTTGACAACAGCTTCCTCCTTTAAAAACTCACATCACTAGCAATGTCTCTGGAAGCTTTGGCAGCTTTAATGGAGATAGCATCAGCTCTGAGGTCATACCCTTTCCTTCTAGATTCTTCCAAGGAATGCTTGTAAATTTTCTGTGAATTGGAAAAAAAGAAAAGAGAATATTCCTTTTTTAAAATGCACTAATGCATATAAAAACAGAATAAACTATGCCATATATGTGATCATTTGAAACAAGAACTTTTCAGTAGCACTGCTCTGTCCTCATATATTTAACACTCATACAACAATTATGTCTTAAGACATTCAGGTACACAACAGGGCAATATTTCAAAATTAACCACAGAGTATTTGCATCTCAAACTATCTGCTTTGCACCTGCAGCTAGGTAACTAGAAGGGCAACAGACCCTGATTTGTTTCTTCAAGTACAAAAATATTGGTGAAAATTTAGAAGGTGCAAATTGTATCTTTAAGGAAGAGGCCACCATTTCAAAAATGCAATAAAAAATATCTACTTTTGTGCACATTATTTATTTACTTATATTACCATACTGCCTAGGAGCTCCAATAATGAATCAAGATCCCATTGTGCCAGATGCTATACAAACAGAACAAAAAGATGGTCCTTGCCCAAAGAGCTTACAATCTAACTATAAAGCAAGAGACAACAGATGGATACAGCGTTGCAAGATGGTATCTATACTTGCCATTCCTCATTTTACATGTGCAGATTTTAGCAGTGAAATTTTGATATCAGAGCTTGAAACTGGCCCATAATGTTGTCTATTACATACAGCAGATACTAATTTCCATGAAAAATGGAGACTGTTGTGGCTTATGAACTAAATTGTATAAATTAGGGAAGAAAAACAATAAAAAAAATCAAGGACACCCAAACTATTATTTTAACAATTACAAATCCCGTTTTAATTATTTATGTTAATATTTCATAATATATCCATAAATATTCTGCAGTATATTTTGGTTTTTTACTGTGGCAACTCATTACAGCTTCTGCTATGAAATCTTTGCCAAGTGCAAATTGCTATGGATTAGTGAAGGTGAATAAATGAGGTTCTACTGTACTGTCATTTTAATTCCTCCTAATACTAGATAACTGCAAGATAGTGCCAACTTATCAGTCTGAGTAGCAGTACTTACATCACTTATGTTATATGCGTTTACTTTTGCCAAAGCAATCTCTGGAATATCTGGCATGATGTGAACTTTTGTCTTGTCTGCTTCCCAGGCTTGTGTGTACAGGTGCTGGAAGGGCGAATAAAAAAGATGTCAATAAAGAAATCAAATATAGCACATTATCATCACAGTTATTTTTTATAAGGGCCAAATAGGTCCCCAGAATGCATGCAAATCACAGTGTGCAAAGACAGAATTTGGCCTTTAATTTAAAATGTTACTTCTTTTTAATTATTTTGAAAATGCACCTGTCTAGTTACTTTCTCTCTGCAGGATAAAGTAAAACATGGGAAATTTGAGTATGAGGTTTCCTAACACTACAGGATTATAGACTCTCTCTGTGATGGGACATGACAAAGTTTGCTGACATGCTCAAAAAAATGCCCCAAACACACCGATCCTCTTCTCACTTACATCATTGTGAATCAAGAATAATTCCATTGGAGTCAATGGAGTTATGCTGGTATATAAGTGAAGAGAAGAATCAGTCCCATAGGACATACCTGCTTGACGGTTACTAACCATACCTGGTGCATCTAGGATGGATTAACCTCCTAAATGTGTTCAAACATATCTAGTGACAGAATCCAGCAGAATCCTCAGGTTCTGTACCCAGAGAAAGAACTATTTGGTGTCAAAATATTATGCAATAGCTCTGCACGCAGCTCATTGCTGTCAGCTGTCTGCCTTCAAGAGGCAGGCTGACTTGGCTGTCTAATTTAAGAGTAATGGCAAGATCCCAGTGGTAGGTAGGTAAGAGCTCATCTTAGGGAACTGGGTCTGAGAGCCTGTGTGATGGCCTAAAACACTGATGGATTCAGGATCCATTTAATGTTGTCCCATGCCTGTTACAGTGCATTCCAGTACTGAGCCGATTTCTATTAAATGGACGATGGCAGCTCAGCAGGCGAATCAGCAGTGAAAAGTTAAAGTGTAATTACAAAGTACGTTCATATTACACAGTGGCTTCTGATCACAGTAACATAATTCAGGTAAAATATTCAGAACCTCCAAAGTGACTCAGGAGCCTAAGTCCCATTTTCAAAACTGACGTAGGTACTTTTGGAACTGGGACTTGGGCTTTGGTGTTTTTGGCGCTTTTGAAAATTTTGGCGCTTTTGAAAATTTGACCTGTCATCTTGCAGTGAAAATGATTTGTGAACAAAAAGGAACCCTCAGATCTGCTCCCTTCTGAATTTCTTAGCATATTGTGGCCAGCTTTTTCCTTGGTTGTGTCAAGGCCTATGGGGATAAAGTTAATGAGAATCCAGCGTATTCATCTGTGGCCAGAACTGATCATTTAAAACAGAAATGCTCACACGACTCTCTAATTTATCTTTTATCACTCCATGCATAACTGAATTGTGACAAATATTTTCATACTTTGTCCATGATTTTAGCATTATTTGTAGCTAGCACCATGTTCATAGAGTCCATCAGACTGGAATACTTCAGTTTGTCTGGGTGCTGGCGATATTTCTTCTCACTTATAATTTCCATAGCTTTCTTATTCTTCTCAGCTTCCAGAGAGCCTACTGGCATCCATCCCACACCCTTCATGAATTCATCATAGTCAGCTTTGTATTGATTCTGTAAGGAGAAGGAAATAAATCAGCCTAATGCATGAAAAATTCTGGGTCCCCTTCTACTTGTTTTGTAAGTTTACTGTTTTTTTGAGTTTTTGAACATAATAATTTTAATAATAATTGGAGATATACCAATCTCCTAGAACTGGATGGGACCTTGAAAGGTCATTGAGTCCAGCCCCTGCCTTCACTAGCAGGACCAATTTTTGCCCCAGATCCCTAAGTGGTCCCCTCAAGGATTGAACTCACAACCCTGGGTTTAGCAGGCCAATGCTCAAACCACTGAGCTATCCCTCCCCCCATGTGCACATTTAAATGAATACAATGGAATAATTGTCGTGTATCCAAAGTTTACATCCTTTTATAGCAGGGCTGCATGTTTTATTACAGCTCATTCTCGCATTCTGTTGGAATTATTATTATTTATGAAGGGTATTGCCACAACACTAATTTAACCATAAATTCCTTTATTAAATCCAAATGCCAAATGGTATGTATACAATTGCCCTAAACTTGCCTAAAAGCCTAACTAATAAGCAATTTACTACATTCAAACAGTAACAAAACATTTATAAGCATTTGATCAAGATACTTACAAATAGGCTAAAGCCAAGGATGTTCAGATTCATATCGGTCAACTTCAGCTTGGACAGGTAGGTATTAGCAATGTACTCTTTAAGAGTTTACTTTTTTATACCCTTTTAACAAGCAAGTGATGTCATTGCCAAGTATCAGACCTTAGCTAAGGTCAGATGAAGGCATTTTTCATACAGCCAGTTGTTTATTGCACATTCTTTTTTATTCCATGCTTTGGGCCTCTTGTTCACATTAATATCCCAACTCAAATTAAAACCTTAGTTCATCCAGATCTAATGTGGGCCTATATTCCTACACATTCCATATAAAATTCCAATCCCAAGTTCTTCTGTGAAGCTATAGCATACACAAATGGGGCTGCAGGATCAGTCCCTCCCAATGAAAGGAACTAGATTGTGTCTTTAGGCAAAGCCTTGAGAAACAGTGTGTAAGCTCCATCACCTCAGGAGTATCCCCAAGAAACACTATACACTGGAGATATCCCTCTGAGGCACAATAGGGCCCAACTTTGGTTCCCCTAATTATGAAAGGATAATTTATTGGAAAATGTAGATGATTCTGTTAGTGAAGCTTTCCTTGGCTTGGGCTGCACACAAGTATTACTCCTTGAGTCAAATGGGACATGTAAGCTATAAACACATGTGACAAGCATATAAACAAAGTGGGCAAACTTGCCATTTGATCCCATCTAAATTCTTTATAAACTAGTTTAGTTTAATATTTCAGATTATTCTAAGAAATACAATGTGCATATTACTGATTTACTGCTCTTTTATAGTTGCTACATGTTATTATACAATTGCACTAGTTTATCTATAAAACTCTAGGATTTAATCTATGGTTTTAATTCATAAACTAAATATCACTTAATTGGTAACACAAAGGTTGTAGTCTTTCACTTACATCGCTCCGTATCTGCATCATGTTTTTGGCTAATTCAAGATTCATAGCATCAGGCAAAACATTGTAATGGTGGAGCAGGTGCTTGTAGTTTGTATTGGTAGCCACTTCCTGTGCTTTCTTGGCTGCCACTACACTGAACATATCAGCTGGGGTGTGGAATCTCGTCTTTGACTCCTCATAGTCCTTTTTGTATTCACGTTCAGACTGCATCTTAGCCACCTTCATGAAGTGCACCAGCTTGGGATCATCTTCAAGGCTACTGAACCCAATATGCTTTCCTCTAGCCTGTTCATAGGCTAGTTTGTATTTGTACTGCAAGCAGAAAATAAACATATCCAGGTAAACTCAGTACAGAAGAATGCATTATTAAGCATGCATTTATTTTTAAAAAGGTATAAAACATTCGTTTTGACCTATCACAGAGGGCTCAACCCTGCAAAGTTCTGAACACCACAATCCTGATCCACCAAAGCACTTAAGCATATGTTTAAGCATATAAGTAATCCATGAATTCATGGGGCTATGGTGCTCAGCACTTTGCAGGATCAAGCCAAGAATGATCAAGGGGTGCCTACAGAGTACGCAGAGGATCCACTGGAGGCTTGTGAAATAAATATTCAGAACAAGAACTGTTCCAAGATTTACCACACCAAGCACGTAATTCAAACCTAGATTGTCCAGGAGGCTTCAAAAGCCAGTTGTGAAGCAGATATCCTCTAGGGTTGGAATCAGCCCAAACTGGACTTGTTTTATACATGAAGTAGCCTGAATTCCTCTTAGTTTACACCCCTTTCATAATGTTACCTGAGTGCAATCTAAAAATAGAACTTACATCACTTGCGATGTCTCTGGAGGCCTTGGCTGCCCTTATTGGGATAGCATCTAACTGCATGTCATAACCCTTCTTCTTCTCTTCCTCCCAGCCAGCCCTGTATAATTTCTAATCCAAAACATAAAAGGGAACAAAGTTTTTGTTATGAAGGTGGAAATGTTAATAGCCCTGCATTGGCATTTAAATCTTTTAAAATAAGAACTATAAAGGGCACCACTTTAGGAGTGTATTTTTAAGTGACACTGAATGTCCTGCTTGATTATGTCAGCTTACATCACTCATGGTGATCTGGTTCACCCTCGACTGCAGAATTTCTGGAGTGTCCGGCATAACATGAATGCTTGTCTTCTCTTTGTTCCATTTATCAGTGTAAAGCCTCTGCAATTCCAAAGTGATATTTAATATCAAAAAGACATTGCAATTCATTGTAAAAAAAGAGATTCTCTTCATTTTACTCATGTGTGCTAAATAAGACTCTGCTGCACAAAACTTCATAAGTATTACAAATAACCTATACAAAAAACTAATATAGCGCAGTGACAATTTCCCTCATCTTTCTTTTGTACTTCCTATGATAAACTATGCAAATGATATTATCATAAGCAACAGACTGTAACTGCAGATTTTCAATGTACATATTGTTTTTCCCTATTCTATGTGCTCAGGTACACATCCCTGACCCACTTGGGATGGTGTCCTGGTTGTGCCCCAAATGCTTTGGATGTGCTTCAGAGAAGAATCCTCATTTCAGGGAGTGCTTCTCCAAACTGAATCAGAATTCCAAAGCTTTTGCAGTTCACTCATTACTAATATTATTTCCCACACACACAAAAAATGACAATTTTGTACATATGGGGAGGATACATAATACAATCCAAACAGAACATAGAGCTATAATCTTGCTCTGAATGCAAATTGCAGCACACTTTTAACTATGGTGCTTCCATAATGTCTTAGGTCCCGTCCTACAAAGCGATGCATCCAGGCAGACCGATGCACCTATATGGAACCCCAGTGACTTCAGTGCGCTTTACGTTGCAGGACTGAGACATTAATATAGAAACACAGGTTCCTCGGAGCAAATTCTCACCTTATTCATGATCTGCGCATTCTGTTTAGCTAGCACCTGCTCCAATGCATCAGTTGTAATGGAATATTTTAGCTTGTCTGGGTGCTGGCGATATTTCTGTTCACTGAGAATCTCTGTAGCCTTCTTGACCTTCTCCACATCCAAAGACTGAATTGGCATCCAACCAACTCCTCTTAGCCAGTTATTGAAGTCTGTTCTATAAAGACTCTTTTTACAAAATAAACAGAGACATTAAAAGGGGTAAGAGAAATCAGAATTTCCACACACAAAAAGAAATGAAGCCTTTGAACTTTTCCTGGTCATTGTTGAAAGAAAAATATGAGCAAAATTGATCAGTGCTCACTCGTGTTTTTCAAAGATATAAGATGCAATTAAAGATCATTCAAAATATAGGGCTAAATTCTTCTCTGTGATTCATGTGTAGAACTCCCATTGGAAGCTAAATGCACACCTTTGAGGGCAAAATTTGATGGATAAAGTGGGAAAACTGAGAGGGAGCATAATCATTTTTTTTAGAATAAATGTCTTATTGACGCTTTTAGTTAATTTACTCCCAGCAATTCTATCTCTTCAGCAATTTCTTCTTTAGGGCCTGATAGTACAAATCTCTGCTCAGACAAAATTTTCATCAGCTTTAATAGACTTCAGGACCTGCCCTAAAACAGTACGAGGATGCGAAGAATAAAGCTATTGTATGTATTTTATGGGGAAGAAATGGAGATGAGGCACAAAATGTAAAGGATCCTTCAACAAAATAGATCCTTCCCATGATTTATTTATGAAATCCCTAGAAGATACTGGGGAGTGAGGGGGAAGAGAGGAAACAAAAACTAGGACTCTAAGCTACATAGAGATATTATATATAGGTATATATAGATAAAACTTAGGTGCTACCACAATACAAATAATGAACAGTAATATCACAATACAGTTAGAAAGTAATAACACCAACCACAGAAATGTACTTATGATCAGAAAATATGTTCCTTGGCTGGGAAGTAATTTAATGTTTGAAGCTAGGGTTTGTTTGCTCAGGGAGTATCCTGGAATCTACTATATATAATCACTATAACTCTTTGGAAAACTTAGGGCACCCAAACGAACACCTGTTTCTTCCATCCTGCCTTAATCTGCCACTGGCTATTAATTAGCCTCAACTCTTTTGGCAAAATAGTATAATCAAGTAAAGTTAAATTACATACATCACTCTGAATCTGCATCATGTGTTTTGGTAGTTGCACATTCATCGCATCAGGCAAGAGTGTATAGTTGTGTAGTAGCTGTTTGTAGTTGGTATTTGTAACCACTTCCTGGGCTTTCTTAGCAGCTGTCACACTGAACATATCTAGGGGAGTGTGATATTTGGTCTTGCTGCTCTCATAACCCTTCTTGTACTCGCGTTCTGACTGCATTTTGGCCACATTCATGTAGTGAACCAGTTTAGGATCATCCTGCAGGCTTCGGAATCCAACGTGTTTGCCTTTTTCTTTCTCATATGATTCTTTATACTTGTACTAGAGAAAAAGGAAAACAAAACCTCATTACCTTTGGAAAAGGTAGACATGTTTATGATTGGTTTAACACTTTGAAATTCAATACTGTTATAATTATAGCTCATAACATATATCTTGCAATCATTTTGCAGACATTAACTGATTAATTAGGTTTGGAGAAGAGAGTTGATGGCTTTCAGTCCTCAGCCTTTCCAAGCTGTACCTGTGACATAGATATAGACAGCAGAGCTGGGAGAAAATTTTCCGCCAAAACTAAAGCAGATTCAGTGACACTAAAACATTAGCAAAACCTACATGAATTTGCAAAAACTGTTTGTGTCAAGCCTCCCCCCTCAAAAAAATTCAGAAAAATATCAGAATGAAACATATCGATGTTTCACTTCGAAATTTCCTTCAATTTTATTTTTAAAAAATCAAACAGTTAAATCAGAACTTTTTTTACTTCTTTGTTTGCTGAAAGTTTTGAAAATTTTTTGTTTTCAGTTCAACCTGAAGTCATATTTTTTCCATTTTTCAGAATTGCCAGCAAATGGAAAAATCCAGTATTCACACAGCTCTGATATACAGTCTATAATCTCTTCCCCCTCACTGTCTCTACACCTTTTGTCTGTCATATCTTATGGCTCTATTCCACTCCCTCTCACAGCCCCATTGCCATTTTTCTTCTTACAGTACTACCCAAACCACCAAACGCTGCAAAACATCTAGGTAAGGATTCAGGTATTTGAGGGAGTAGGATTTAAGTGGGACATGAGTGGTTCATAGGTCTTGTGCTCTTGCTGGACAGAAGTGAATTTCAATCTGGGTTCCCTGTCTCTGCAGACTTCAAAGCCTGCTCAGCTGGCACCACTGATTTAAAAGTTGCTGGGCTTCCCTGATACCAGTTGATACTGCAGTTACATCCTGTTGTAATAAGTGGAGCTCCAAATTTACCCTAATTGTGAGCTCGAGAGTAAAAAGTGAGTGAAAATTGGTGTCAGAAATTAGGTTTATTGGTGAATAAAATAATGAGAGGATGGACTACTCCACCCAACACTTGATCTTGAGGTTCTTAAAAAGAAAAGTGATTGGGGGAAATTTAGCAGAAGAAATAGCGTTCTGCCAACAGCTGCTGGAGCAAGCTTCACCATCATGGGTGTCATCCCCACTGTCTCCTGGGACCTCAGGCCTTCCTCCTAATCCTAAGAGATGTCCTGACCAGAGCAGGCCAGAGAAGAGACCCAGAAGACATTGGCATCTCCACCAGCTCTGGCTGAATCCCAGCCATCACCTAGGACATGAGATTGTGTCACACATGGGCACACATCCTCCCATGTGCTCATTTTCTTCCCCACTTTAGGCTCTTTCATACAGCCCGCAGCAGCAAGTCTTAGAGCCTGGGTTGACAGACTTGCTCTCACAGGGCTCACTCTATAGCACTGAAAATAGCTGTGTAGACATCATGACTCAGGCAGGAGCTTGGGCTCTGAAGCCTTAGGAGGAAGGTAATCTTCAAAGCCCAAGCTCCAGCCTGAGCCATAACATCTGCTCACCTATTTTCAGTGCTCTTAGTATATAGGCCTGTTTGTTACCCTGGGATAGAATTTTAGGTTTGATTTTTGCAACTTTCACATTCTTACTAACAGGTGTGAACAAAGAACAAAGCCACTCTGTATTGCATCTGCCCACAAGCAGATGGGGTGAAGAGAGATAAGAAATGGAGCTAACCTGTTGCTGGGTAGACTGGGAGTTTAATATATGAGCGCACACTTGAAGGACGGGCCTGCTTCAACTTCAAGCAACCCGATGAGAGGGGCAAGGGGGATGGGGGTGAAGGAGGCATAAGAAACACTAAAAGCCAAAGAAAAGCCTGGCCTTACCCCTCTCATGGGGTAAAAAAATAGAGAATTCTGAAGCCCCCAGACTCATGGTGCTCCAGAATGGAACACAACCATAAATTGTAAGAGGTGGGACCAGGGGCATGCACTACAGGTATAAAGCCTGCTAAGGAGGAGGAGGTGGGAAAAACGGGGACAAGGGGAAAAGGTGCTACTGGCATGCAAAGCTATGGATATGCTTGCTTGATTAACCCCAATAAATATTGCATTGCCTACACTTCGGACTTCTGGTCGTCTGCTTTCTGTCTGTGTGACAAGAACAAGGGGAGAGGCAAAGGGAAAGCCCCTAAACAAGTCCCATGAGCCCAAATCTGTCAACCTGGGCTCTGAGACTCCCTGCTGTCTGCTGCTGCTCACTGTATAAACATACCTTTTACTGTTTCTCATTCTCATCCTTCTGCTTTTGCCTTCTGTCTAATAAAAATCTGGCTTAGCCAGCCAAAACTGCATATTCTGCAATACTTCTGGAACCCTGTGACCAGAAAGAGGCAGCTAAACACAATTCCCTAAACAGCCCGATGCTGACACAAGTTTGCCAGGACTGAGAATGGCCGATAAGACCACATGCTGTGCCTGTGTTTTTCAGCAGTGAGATTAAAAGTGAAAGTCAGAGACAGAAGCTGTATTGTCTATCTTTGCCATTCTCTTCTTATCCCTTTTTTGTGTATTTGTTTTCTAGAAAATGGGATCGGACTTACAACAACAACAACTGCTCCAGTCCATCTTAACTAAACTTTTCTCTTTTCCCCAGAAAGGGCAGTTGTTATTGTCTTTATTATCATTGTCAAACAAGGGACAGTTTCCTTCTAAAAGCTATTTACAGCCAAAAGGGAACAAGGAATATGGTTAAAACGGAAGCCTTACTTCGTACTTTACATTTCAAATGCTGTAACTGTTCTTCATTCTTTCTGTATCTTTAATAAAAGGTTAACAGGATTTTTAATGTTGTGCTTGCCATGATACTAAGCAAGCTGAGGTCTCTGTCCACCAAGCCTTGTTTTTAAGTGTTTAATGTTGGACAGTTCAAGGTCATGTTTGACGACTCCCTGGGCCCATATACACTAAATTAAAACAACGATTCCTGAGGAGTAAAGGCGTGCCAGAAAACTAGAACTATAGCACTTCAGAACTCTGCACAAATAAGCTGCACAAGAGGAACTTGAAAGAACTTGGCAGGACCAGAACTTCATTCAGACCTTAGGGCGGGCATACTATACAAACAAGACTTCCAGGTAACCAGGGTTCAGATAGTCAAGATATGACTGTATGCAGCTTGTTTCTGAAGTCCATATGGAAATCCATATCAGCTGATAATTGCATAACATCACAAAATAGTCAGTGTTCAGAGTATAGTATTATATGCTGCAGAAAGTTACAATAAAGTAGATCCTCCAATTTCTATCCAAATTATACTTACATCACTGGCAATCTTTTGGGAAGCTTTAGCAGCAATTACAGAGATGGCGTCTGGTTTCAGATCATACCCTTTCTCAATTGTTTTTTTCCAGTCTGCTTTGTAATAAGCCTTAAAGAAAAGAAAAAAAGAACCAACACATTTTCTTATTATGAGTAGTTAATAATCTTAACAGACTACTGTAAACCCGTGTTTCTATATTACAAATATTACATTCAGTAACATTCATCTTTGCTCTGCTCAAGTTTACTACAAGGATAATACAGTGTTTTCAGGTAGTCACTTCAAATCAGTGTAATTAAACCGTCTCATTTTCTCAGTCAGCATTTTTGGCAATTTTTAGAGGAAATGGCCTTAATGATAGTAAATAAGGCCTAGAACTATGTAATTTTTTTTCTTCAAATAGTAAATTTGCCCCAACATGAATCTGGGGGGCATCAAAACTATTCACAAATTAAGGTCAAATTTCGTGAATAGTTTCCGCTGAAAAAAAATGATTATTTTTTGCAAATGTTGAAATATATCTTTCTAACATTTAAAAAAAACACCATTTCAACATTTCATTTCAAAGTGACATTTTCAAAATGACATGTCAATTCAAAATGACATTTGAAACATTTCATTCATCCTGAAAGTTTTTTTTGGGGGGGGAGGGAGAGGGGGTTGGTTTGAAACACGCACATTTTTCCCCCCAGATTTTTGGGTTCAGCCACCGAACCAAAAAATAAGTCTAAGGAAGGCACTTGCTCAAAAGCCCTTTGAACTTCACTGAGTCAATGGGAAATTTACATAAGTAAAGACTTCAGGATTACGTCCTATGATCTTAAGTAAACTGAAGGAAGCAGAGTGGTTAGTTCAGATATTGGTAACAGAATATCTCTCAGTTGTTGGTGTGACCCTGACACCAGATTGGCAGTGGTTCAAAATGACGATGTTATCTAGTGGACTATATAAAAGGAGTTGGTGATCTCTGGCCAGTTCCTAGAGGACAAATGTCCTCATCACCAAATTCATTATTATAATTGCTATGAAAGGGCTCCATCATTCCCTTGCTGGCAGTCTCAGCAGAGAACCTTACAGTGATAGGCTAGAAACACAGATAGATACATAGATACCAAAGCTAAGGATTGACTAGTCATAGAGATTGAACTATTGTCTCTCCCCTAAGTGAAGTAAAGAAAGAGTTTCAATCTCCACACTGAACTGAATCTGGAAATTAAATGATATTCTGAGTTTCTTATTAATTCTACCTAGTCATTTTGGCCTCAGTGCACCAAAGCACTAAAGCATATATTACATCCACCTGTATTCAACAAGGCACTTAAAGCACACATTTATCTTTAAGTACATGCATGCAGGCAAGAGCTTTGCTGAGCTGAGGCATTACACATTTTCAATATTGAAATTTTACACCACAAATATACTCAAAACTCCATAAATAGAATACTATTACACTATAATAATTGAATAATTTACTGTCAAATACTCACATCACTCATGTTTAATGCATTGACCTTGGCTTGAATAAATTGAGGAACGTCAGGGTCCAAAGTGTATTTATGTTTCAGTTTCTCACCCTCCTGCTTATAATTTATCTAAGAAGGAAAACAATACACAATATCTCTTTTACAAAATACAAGGCAGGTTGCATCAGCTTAATCATACAAGTAGCAATGTTTAACTTCAGTTTTACTACATGTATAGCCCTTAAAACACAAAAGGTCTATTAGATTAAATTTGAGTCTTTATATTTCAGCACATGAATATCACAACAATGGTATAAGACAATGAATCAGGAACATATACAACTGACAAATTCTGTCCTGTCCATAGTAGTGTGTGGAGAAACTGTTTACCTCACTCAGTTGCTTGGTATTGTGCTGAGCCAAAACCATTGGCATTGAGTCTAGTAGACTTGTGAACCTGAAAGTGTCTGGGTTTTGGCGATATTTCTTTTCATTTAATGCCTCTCCAGCTTTTTTAACCTTTTCAACATCCAGAGAACCCAGAGGACTCCATCCAATACCTTTGAACCAGCTGTTGTAATCTTGTTTATACAAGTTCTGAAAAAAGACAAATCCTAAATTGGTCAAAGATTGCAAAGAATTTCCCATTGAATAGCATTTCTTCTATTCAAAGTGATAAGCACGTGACCTAGGCAGTGTGATCTGCATTTGACAGAAAATATTTATAGTTTCTTATTGGAGAAACAGAATGCTCTCTTTTACTCTTTTTATACTTCCCTATAATTTCCTGGGATTTTGTCCTGGGTGCCCTACATGCCTTGTTTCATACATTTGGTAGATTCTCTCAATTAATATTTACCAAGTTCCTTCTCTCTTCCCTTTCTATGGTCCCACCTATTCTTAAAACATTCCTGCTACAACATAGTGACCCTGAGCATTCTTTGTTTGTTCTGCATTGCATAGGACTAGACTGGGCTTTCTTTTACAATAATAACCTCTTTAGGGCAATGACTTGATTTTTGTTTACCATAATTTCACCTGTTGTACAAGATGTGAAATTTATAGCACTGTGGGTGAAATTTATTCCACCTGCATAAAACCCAGCAGGGCCGGCTTTAGGCCAATTCCACCAAGTTCCCTGAATCGGGCCCCGCGCCGAAGAGAGCCCCACGCCCAGTGGCAGAGCCACTGGGGAGTGGGGCAAGTGGGCGAGAATCCCTTCCCTGGCTAGAGGCTCCTTTTTAATTTTTACTCACCCGGCAGCGCTCTGGGTCTTCGCCGGCAGGTCCTTCACTTGCTCCAGGTCTTCAGCAGCACTTCGGTGGCAGGTTCTTCAGTGCCACCGAAAACTTGGAGCGAGTGAAGGACCCGCCGCTGAAGACTAGGAGCGCCGCCCAGTAAGTACAAGCCCCACATGCTTTTTTATGTGTTTTTTTTTTTTTTAGTCATCTCTGCTGGGACCCCATCAAACTGTTCGAATCAGGCCCCACACTGCCTAAAGCCGGCCCTGAAACCCAGGGTATCTTTGCAAGTGAAGTGCTGGGAAGTTGGGACCACTCAATCCACGGCTCCTCCCTTGACCTGCACCCAACCTACTCTCAAACTGACCTTCCATCCTGGCCAGACAGAGGCTGGTTCAGAAACCAGTTCTGCAGTGCAGAGTGCACTGTCCACTCGGTCCACTGAAACCCTATTCCTGCACAACCCATGAAGGGTCTAAGTGGAATGTAGTGTCCTAGGTTGATTCCCTGTATTGGGCTGACTTTCTAATAATAATAATAGTTATATTTTTGCCCACTCTTGCTGATAAGGAGCCACCTTGTTATTATGTGGTCTCAGTCTGAGATGAGGACAGATCAAGGGGCTTTCAAAATATCTCCTCAGTTAACCAAACAAAAATGGGGTGCATTGCAAAACAAAGAATCAGTTTTGTGCTCAAGTGAGATAAAAGGCATTTTAAAAAGTCCTGTAAATTCAGTATTCCAAAAGTACAATCTCTACTAGTATGCACATGCCAAAAATCCCATTGAGTAGGTCTCTAGCCAGGAATGTAACACCTCCAAACTATCAGCTGCCAAAGTGAAATTGTATAGTTTCCCCCCAAATAGATAATAAAGTCTGCTTAATTTTTTTTACAGGGATATGCTGAGTCCTAACACAGCAATGGGACCTTCCAGAAAATAATAATAATAAAGCTTTTATTCTACTTTTCTTGGGATGCATTGTATTGTTTTTAAGCAACTATGGAATTGGAAAAGTTGAAACACTTACATTACTTTGAATTTGCATCATGTTCTTTGTAAGTTCAACATTCATGGCATCTGGCAGATACGTGTAATGGTGGATCAGATGTTTGTAGTGGGCATTGGATGCTATGTCTTGAGACTGTTTAGCAGCCTGGATGCTGATCATATCAGCAGGTGTATGATAGTTGGTCTTGGTCTTCTCATAGTCCTTCTTGTACTCCCGCTCAGACTGCAACTTTGCCACATTCATATAATGAACAAGTTTGGGATCATCATGCACACTTCTGAAACCAACATGTTTTCCTTTTGCTTTTTCATAAGCTTCTTTGTATTTATACTGGAGATAGAGGGAGAGGAGGGTAAATGTACTTTGCATATCTATTGGATATGTGTATTGATATCTAGATTTAATGTTTAGACAATAGAAAGGTGTCCTTTCTTGTAATGCTCTTTGGGGAAGGTACTGGAGGAGATGCAGGTAGTTCAGATGGGTCAGCCATCCCAAATGGAATCCCCAGTGTCTGTATGTATGCTAGACTTTCTTGGAAATCTCCCAATATTGCCCTACTACCAATGTAGCAATGGGGGTAGTAGTGGTGCGAGCACTAGTGTAAATAGGGCACGAGCTCCTACCCCTGTACAGAACAGATTTCACACAACACTATGGTGAAGGCAGGAGCTCTGCCAACGCTAGCACTTCCCCTACTGCACCAGTGAGAGAGCAGTGAAGAGAAACTTACAAAGGAAGTCCTGGGTTAACAAGGCCCATAAGTTATATTAGAACAATTTCCCAGCAACTGGTCAATCGATGGCAAATAAACTGAACACAACTGGCCAGCTCCCCTCTAGTGATTTAAAATAATTGGATCAGCCTCCAGTTTGTGCAATTAGCACAATAAAGCCTGCTGAGCCATAGGTAGGTTCCCCCTCCACTATATGGCAAAATATGTCCCAGGATGAAGTGTATCATGCCACTGTAATGTGCATGCAATAGATTATCTGGCAATTTACCATAGTCAGATTATGCTGTTTAACAGCTTTGTCATATAGCCTTCTATGACAAATGGATTAAAAGAGACACTACAGCAGTTTCCGTTTATATAAAGCAATGAGATCAGAATAAAATCGTCTTCCCATTTTGCTACTAGGACAATCTGTTTTATCGGGAACCTTCTCAAATCCTTTCCATAGAGTAATGCTGGCAAACCACCATAGCTAAAGGGAAAGAGGATCCTGTTGGAAGTCAGTCTCTCACTGCCCACGCAGGGAAGGTGGAAACAGAATGACACAAAACTGTGGGGGAAACTATGACCAAACAATGAAGCTGGATATATAGCATCTCTCCCAGAGCAGGCTAGCAACTACTGAGAGATAAAGGTGCAGGATCAGAGCCAACTTACAAAGCTAATAAAAATCACACTTAACTAACTCAAACCAGAGCAAGTGAAGGGTAATCTGCCTACTCTACAGACACCTCATTAGTGATTATGTTAAGAAAATTGAAGTAGAATAATTTCTATAAGCATTTTCAACAAGCTTTACATTTTAAAGGCCAGATCCTCAGCTAGTGTAAGTGGACATAGCTCCATTGACTTCAGCAGACCTATGTCCAATTACTCCAGCTGAGGATCTGGCCCTATTCTATTAGAGAATTTATTACTTAAACTAACATTTTGAGCCAGACTGAGAATCTGTTACTCACACTTCTGACTCCAAAGAGACTTCTTGTGTGAGTAACTGCTCGCTAATGGGAGTAAGGGGTTCACAATCTGGCCCATAATGTAAGATTTTTGTTGAGAAATTACACAAAATTTACCTGAAATTGATACTTACGTCACTAGCAATGTTTCTTGAGACCTTAGCTAGAGTAAATGGAATAGCATCACCTAACACATTGTTCCCCTTGGCTATCAAATCATGGTAATCTTGTTTATAATATGCCTAAAAAAAGAAAATTCAAATATTATTCAGGAGGGTTAATAGCACCATGTGAACTGCACGCAATTCAAATAGTTACTTCTGAGCTACTGTAAGTATTGCAGGATCTGGATGATGTAGTGGTACCATGCACCTCCTTCACCATTTATTAGAATACATCCACATTAAATAAGCTATATTGGTTTGCAAATTCAAATTATAAAATAACAATGACAGCAACTAGTTTGTTATAATTTGATTATGTAGAACTGCATCTGCATATCAACCAAAAGCCAGGTGAATTGCTTACATGGTATCATTATTGGACATACACTACTTACCACTACTTACACTACTCATCACTACTTATTTCATTAACAGCATGTGACTTAGTCATATACTTCAAGAAACCACTTACATCACTGATGTTAGCTGCATTATATCTGGCCTGGATAAACTGCGGGACATCTGGTGTCATGGTGTATTTATGTTTGACTTCCTCTCCTGAAGATTTGTATAACCTCTGCAAAACACATGACATAGTTAATCATTTCTTTCCAAGCATAATGAGCTCCAGATCACTGTGTATTAACTGAGGGCTCAAGTTTGGTCTCACAGACATATATTGCCACCTACCTCATAAAATCAGTGACTGCACTTTCATGCACAGGCTCTGATTTTACAGGCTATGTACTAGCCTATATGATATAAATATCATGCCATAAGTTGTTCCACCAGAGGAAAAGTACATATAGAAAAATTAAACATTAGTATGACACAAATGCACATAGAAACATACCCATCTGTGAAAGAGAGACAGCACAAGACAATGATAAGGAATTGTAATACAGAGCAGAACCTGGCTACCTTGCAATGACTAAAAGACATATTGAGAGTTATTGAATTTTATGAATTAGTGAAGATGAGAACACCACAAGGCAGGAAAATGTAGTGTGTCCATTACATTTTACATTTCTGGTTGGATTTAAGTATTTATGCTAATACTATACTTAAAATGGCAGTAAATATACTGTATGTATATTCTAAAAAAGACTTAGTAAAATGGCACCTCACCATAGTGTTTTACTATTAAGCCTTTTCCAGGACTGGAAGGTTTTTGTGAAGATGGCAGTGTATGGATTAATGAAAGGAAGATCAGCGAGATTCTCCTGTCCTTTTCAGTTTCATAAGTGCACAATGACCATTCTGATATGGGAGCGTGAACGAAAACTCTGAATCTGTTTTGTATGGTCACCCTTTATCCAGTGAAGCTAAAAGTGCTTTATTTTACAAATTTAATTGTGTCATCATAGAGGGAGGCCCCAATTTTTAAAAGTATTTAGCTATTGCTGCACTCTAGCATTGCAATGCCTAACTGGTTTAGGAGCCTAAGTCTCATTTTCAAAAAGAATTTAGGCACTTAGGAAACAAAATCCCACCGACAGTCAATGGGATTTAAGCTTCTAGTGCATATATCCCTTTTGACAATGAGACTGAGGCATTGCAATGCAAAGTACAGCAATGCCTAAATACTTTACAAATCTGGACTGGACTCCCTGGGAGTCAATAAGTCTGAGGGTGGAAACTTTTTGTGATATCTGTAGTTGCACATACAGTTGTAAAAATATTTTTAATTCATTTCAGTGTTCCAATTTAAAATATGGGCCAGATCCTCAGCTGATACAAATCAGAAAAGCATAGCTGTTTTGGATAAAATGCTGATTCTATTGAAGTCAATGGCAATTTTACCATTGACTTCAACAGGGCTGGGATTTCACCCTTTGAGCTATAGTGATTTACACTAGCTGAAGATCCAGCCAATACTGCTCTCAGTAACCACGGTGTAAAATGCTGGGTGAGATTTTATGGCCTCTGTTGTGCAGTAGATCAGACTAGATGATCATAACAGTCATTTCTGGCCTTAAAATCTATAAATCATTGGAATTACGCATAAGTCTATTGAAGTCAGCAGAGATACTCAGTACAAAACCCATTATACATGTTCATTGGGGTTTTGTCTGTATATGTTCATATCAGACTATATTAAAATCACAACTATAAAAACTGCAGAAAACTCCCACTGTTTTTCCTTTTGGTATGGAAATATCCTTTCCACAGATGTAATAACCACTTACAAGGAAATAGTGTGATTGTTTATTTCTCTTAAACTGATATGTAGATATAGATATTTCTGTAGACACTTCCTTATTTTGTCATGTTCTCCCATGCTTACTCACATCATTGAGTTGAAGTGTATTCTGCTTAGCTTGGACCATAACCGGGGAGTCCACCACACTGGTAAATTTGATGGTGTCTGGGTGCTGACGATATTTCTTCTCATTCAGGGCTTCTCCCGCTTTTCTAGCTTTCTCTACATCCAATGAACCAATGGGGATCCAGCCAATGCCTTTCATCCAGCTATCATAGTCATCTTTGTAGGCATGCTACAAAAAGAAGTGATCACACAGATCAGATAGTTATGTTTGCCTTTGCCTGATCACTCTGGGTACATTCTGTACAAAGAAGCATGTTACTTACATTACTCTGTATCTGCATCATGTTTTTGGAGAGTTCCAAGTTCATCGCATCAGGTAAGTAAGTGTAATTGTGGATCAGCTGCTTGTAATTAACATTGCTCGCAATGTCCTGAGCCTGCTTGGCAGCCACAACATTGACCATATCTAATGGGATGTTGTATTTGGTTTTTGTTTTCTCATAATCTTTCTTGTATTCCCGCTCGGACTGCATCTTGGCTATATTCATATAGTGAACCAGTTTGGGGTCATCCTGGAGGCTTTGGAAGCCAACAAGTTTACCCTTGGCAAGTTCATAGTCTTTTTTATAGTGGACCTGTCAAAGCACAATCAGACATAAAAGACACTTTCTTTAGTGAGCAATTTAAACCCCCATTTATAAGGAAGCAATTTGTAAGAAACATGCATTGTTATACCTTAATAGCCCCCTTTTTTGCAGGGTACAAAAAGCCAAAAAACACAAAAGAACCCCCATTTATAAGTAAGCAATTCTAGGGAAATTATAGCTATTAAATTGCAACAAATATAATTGTTTATCACTAAAATAATCGTAATGAAACTTAATACTTATATCTCTTTACATTTTCATTGCTGTACAAATATTAACTAATGAATACTCACAACTTCCCCTCCACCCACACTCTGAGTTAGGTATTATTATCCCAATACTGCACATGGAGGAGGAGGAAAGTTGGAGGTATATTAAGTGACTTCCCCAAGGTTACACACCAAGAATCTGTTCCAAAGCCCACTGAAGTCATTGGGAGTCTTTCCATGACTTTAAGACCAGGCTCTAATTACCAACAGAGTCATGATAATAACTCCGGCATTCAGTGGACATAGGACTGTGACTAGAACAGGAGAGCTCATTGCCTCTCTTCATAACAGTAGAGTTGGTGATGTTTTATTTATTCAATGCGTGTTATAAATGAGTGTCAGATTTTTCTTGACACTTATGTATCATTAAAATACATTACTTAAGTAACAAAACAATAATTTAAAAACGGACTCTATTAAAGCGTTCAGAAAAATAACCCAGCAAAGAATTCAATAAAATCCCGCCTCAATAAACAATCCCTCAGATGCAAAAGAAATGCAACCAATTTGAAAATAAATCATCACTACATGTAACTAATAGTTAAATGGGATGTACGTACATCACTGGCAGCCTGCCTAGCAGCCTTGGCAACTTGGATAGAAATAGCATCATTTCTTAGGTCATATCCTTTTGATTTTAAATCTTCCAAGTCCATTTTGTAGTAGTTCTGGAAGAAAATATCACTTTTGAAATAAAAATCTAAGCCTCCATTACTTTATGTTAAATCAAGCGCTCTTACTCCAATGTAAACTTACATCACTAATATTGTAGGCATTAACTTTAGCCTGGATAAACTGGGGCATGTCTGGAGGTAGGTGATAATTGTGAATTATAGCCTCACCTTTGGCTTTATATAATATCTGCAATAGAAAGTAAAAAATAAATTTGTCAGTCAAATGCTTATAAATTATAAATGCTTAAAACATGCTGAGTCATATAGCTTGAATTAAGCATCTTACATAATAGTAATACTTTTATGTGTACAATACTGTTATTTAAAAGGTGAAATCCTAGGCCCATTGAAGTGAATGCCAAAACGCTCATTAACTTCAACAGAGCCATAATTTCACTCAGAGAGTATAATACCTACATGTACACACACATACTCAAACCTGTGGTAAGTAACCATTTGAGTGACTGACAAAATCTGGTTCCCCAACAGGGGTGACTTTCTGGTAACAATGAATTGTACTCAGTACTTTTGAGAATAATTTCATGAGTGCCCTTAAGATAAAAGGCACTCAGTAAGGGGAGGGTCCTGTGTCTAGGTATCACAGAGGAAACTCAGATTACTTCAATTAAGTTTCACCTGCCTGAACTCAGGCTGAATTTGCCTGTTGTGCAGTGGAACCACATTGACTGAACTGCATGTGGAGATATCCACACCAATGAAGGGAGGGACAGGATTTGTCTGATAGCACTTTGAGAAGAGGTGAACTGACGCATTTGACTTCAGAATTCAATTTGTTAATGTATGTAAGTCCATTAGAAATATCAGCACTTACATCACTCCTCTGGGCCTGGTTGATTTTAGCCTGTACTACAACAGGCTCATCTTCAATCTGAGTATACTTAATAGTGTCCGGATGCTGGCGATATTTTTTCTGTTTAGAAAATAAAAAGTCAATGTTACATTTTCTTGATGGCTAAAAGTGCCTTTTAATCTATTTCCATTGCACCTCTTTGTAAAAGTGAATGTAATTTTACATCAGACGTGTCCTTATATACAAAGAAAATTTTAATCGTAGCGACATTAGGTATTTTCACAAACAAACAATTACTGTGTTGCATTTGCAACATTTGTGTGTATGAACATGCCACTGTACTTTCAAAATGGAAAAGCATATGGAGAGATATGACTTTGCACACTTTTGTTACCAGTTCATGCTCTCATGTGCATATTTTGCACACGCAACATAAGTGCACACATTTAAAATGTTGACCTTGGTGCCTATCTTCCATTGGCACTAATGGAAGCTCTTGACTCTATTCTGCTTTCTTTACTCCTTTATAACCTCATAGCATTCACTGGGTTGCACAGGCATGAGAAAAAATAGAATTTGGTCAGTATCTTCCATTTCCTATGCGCCACACTGCAATCTATAATGATAGTGATCATACTATGATCATTATTTTCAGCTTAGTCATTTATCCATCATCCCACTGAAGTCAAAAAGTAATCCCAAACAGACAAGTTTAGGTGAAAAAGACAACTGGAGAGAAAACATCTATATGCATAAATTGCAAACCTGGACCAAACTATCAGATTTGCTGTTAGGTAAATTTTCATTGCAGGCCTCAGAAAATTATATAAGCACTTGCCATTGGTTGTGTGATGTGCCTAATTTACTCCTAAAAGAAGACATCAGACCATATCCTGCAGTGTTAGTAGAAGTCAAGATGAATTTCAAAGCAAATTGGTGGCAGGATATCCACTAATCATTATGTTTATTCTTGTTCACTATGACTCATCCCGTCTAACTCCAGCCTATCATATGTGAAATATGAAATAATGGCAGCTCTCTGATTATCTGCTTATGGTTGTGATCTAAAAACTGAACAAATTTTGCTGAGATGCCTTTTCAACCTCAGGAAGATCACAAGGAAATCTTCTTGTCTTGCCTTTTTTTTTCTTTCTTCTTGGTTCAAAACAATTGTGGAAAGTGGGCCTGGCACTCTTTGTGTCAGTGATACTCTACCAGAAACGATGTTCGGCCTCCTGGAATTCTTGGCTCTTTATAGTCCCAAACACAAGAACATTTAAATATTGTGTAGGAGGAAACCAATATATGAAAGAACATGTGTTTTTAATATTGGTGAATATCAGTATTCATATCAAATACTCTTTACCCATTGGACTGATCTTGCAAGGAATTCCCATTAAAGTCATGGATTAGTTGAGAGGGTATTTCACATGTAAATGAACAGCATGATATACAATGTGAAGAGTAGTGCCTTGTTGCCTTAATATTGCCCTGGTGTGCACTCAGTTGGAATAATAATTAATTTAACTACATTATATTTCTTTACCTCATTGAGAATGTCTGTAGCTCTCTTAGCCTTCTCCGCTTCCATGGACCCAAATGGCACCCAGCCACAACCTTTCATCCAGCTATTGTAGTCAGATTTATATTCATTCTGGAACAAAGACAAATGAGGAGTTCAATGAAAAGAGAATGCTTCCATTGGTCTGAATTACCCATGTTTCAAACCGTCTTAGCTGTAAGGAAGCTTGAAATGTTAATTTTTATATTAACAAAACTGGAATTGCCTAAGAGGCAAAGGGGAAAGAAGGGAACGTCCTTACAAAATATAGAGAGGCCTCTATATCTTTACTACACCATCAGCATGATAGTCTGCTTCCTTCGTGATAAAAGTTTAGGTATCTGTGCTCCCTTGAATGCATTCATGAAGCTCCTGTTAACTTGAATGCATTCTCTTGGCACTGTATTCTATTCACAAAAGAAGACCTTTGCAAAGGTATAATTAAGGTTGGGAATATCTATACCTTAAATAAAGAGTTATCTTTTTTTATACTGTTCAGGTACTGAATTGCTATGGTAATAAAAGCCATAATAATGCTTATTAACTAACAGCTCATCATGCTACTTTGGTGGGGCTGCTAGCAGTGGAGACACATTTTGGGGTAGGGGGAGAAATCTCAACCGAGAGCAGCTGAGGCAGTGTTACATGAGCACCTCTCCTTTCTTCACCTCCAGCCCCCACTTTGCCTTCAGTATGTTGAGGCTGCTTCTTCTTTTCTCTCCCCCTGCTCCAGGGAGGGAGTGGAGGGGGGTCACATGCTGCATCTGGGCCTGGGCCAATGGATGGTACAGGTGGTGCTGGGCTAGTGATTGGCTCCTTTTTGGAGGAGGGGAGAGGGATTGATATAGTTTCCTGTCTGGGTAGAGTAGCCATTGTGGGCTTCCTGTTTCCTTTCGCACCCTTAAACTAGTATGCTGGATTTCTGGGGATGCCAGTACCAGGGTTGATCACCAGTTCCAGGGTCTGGAAGGGATTTTTCCCTTGTGGCAAAACTGCATAATGAGGGGTTTTGCCTCTGTCTCACATGGCTTATGGCTCCCCTCGTCTCATCTTTTCTATATCTGGCACTAAAAGAGGAGTGAGTCAGGATTCCTCCCATTTCCAGTAAGGGTCCCTTGGCAGGCCTGAGGGCACAGAGGGGGCATGGCCTTCACCGTCATCCTCAGGTTTATAGTACAGTGGGGTCTGGAGACCCAGTCTAAGAGTGGGAGAATTGTGGAATTCCACCACAATACAGGTGAAGGCTTTAAGCCTAAGACCTAGAGGGGGCCAACTCAGAGAGATGAAGGAAGGGGTCAGAGGTGAAGCTTGCCCTGAACCATGGCAACCCAATCATAAACATTTCAGATGAAGAAGACTTTTGATTGTTTTTTTAAGAAAGTTAGCAGCTGTATATTCTGCCTTAGAGGTCACTCCTAATTTCTGTCTGGTGCTTAGTGAAACACTCTTGCATATCATTTTTCAGTGCATATCTAAGACAACCCTTTTGACATACAATATTTGTAGCCTCGAGCATCTTCACGTTAGTTACAATGACAGAACTGGTCACTAATAGCACACATACTGTTAGTCAATATCATATCTTTCTAGAAGGCTTTGTATTTTCAGCACTTATGCTAACTACCAGCATGCTTTGCACTCACACTTCACTTACAGTGAATTGTAAGTAACCTGTTTGAATCAGCAGAACCTTCATAGAACTGGTCCATAATACCACACATATCAAAGCAGGACCACTTACATCACTCTGCATAGAATAGGCCTTCTTTGCAAGTTCCACATTAATACTGTCAGGAGGATAAGAGTAATTATGTAGGAGTTGCTTGTAGTCTATGCCGCTCGCGATAGCCTGAGATATCTTAGCCTGAGTGATTGGAATCATGTCCAGAGGCGCTGTATATCTGCTCTTTGACAATTCATAGCCCTTCTTGTATTCATGCTGTGAAAGGAATTCAATACATATGTTTTGGATTAACACAGAAAACAGTTTTTTAAAAACATATTCTTTTCAGAAGAAAGCTACCTCCTGGCAACATCGAATGTTTCAATAAGTGCAATATCTGCTAACTCCATGAGATGTATTAGAAACAGATAGAATAATAAGGCACAGATTATTATTTTTAAAAAAGTTCCTCAGATACGAAATGGTAAATAATTTGCTGTCATTAATCTATATTTTAAAACTACTGTTATGAGATATCAGCAAATGTGATGACCTCCACCATTAGCTGTCAGAAAGATTTAAGCTAAGAGTGTCCAACACCAGAGTACAGACCTTTAGCACTTGAGCTAAGGGAGCAATTTCATTAGCTGGCAGCTAATGAAATTAGCTAGTAGCCTATTATCTTTCATATTACCCAGTAGAGAGGGATACGTCTTATTAATCTGTTACACAAACAAGCCACATTCTGGATAGAATTTCACCCATAGTTAATTGGGACTGCACACTGAGGACTTTCAGAGATGCTATATGGTGGGGAGGGACCAGACACCATCAGCTGTGCCAGAGTGTAGGTGGTATCACAGCTCTGCATGCAGGATAAGGGTTCTGCGTGAGACACAAACAGTTGGTGCATGGGGAGGGTTGGAGAAGAGCCATTCCCCCACCTACCTTTACATTTTCTAATTAGCCTGTAAGTGCCTCAAAGCCGTGCTTTTGTCTCTGATGTCTATAAAAGACCTAGCACACAGTATATAAATGAATAAACAACAACGATAAAAG
Organism: Chelonoidis abingdonii; assembly: GCF_003597395.2. Classification (NCBI taxonomy): domain Eukaryota; kingdom Metazoa; phylum Chordata; order Testudines; family Testudinidae; genus Chelonoidis; species Chelonoidis abingdonii. The sequence continues at coordinate 52,909,741 of NC_133778.1, read as the reverse complement.
AAAGACACTTACATCACTCTGCTGTTTAGCCACCTTTGCAGAATGTAACATCTTGGGATCATCATGAATGCTCAGGGCTCCAATCATTTTCCCTTTACTTAGTTCATAGTCTTTCTTATATGCTACCTGCACAGTGAGAACATATATGTGAAACCACACTTCACATTCACAGCTAAACTACTGTGGCTACATTCATATTTCATACTTACATCGCTTGCAATTTTACTATTAGCTTTAGCTGCAAGAAGTGGAATTGCATCAACTTTGATTTCAAATTTCTTAGCTTTAGACCTCTCCCAGTCATACTTGTACCAGTTCTGCGGACATGAAATAAATGAAGTAAGATATGACATCTAATACTAATCCATCAATTAGAGGATAAAATAACAATTACTGTCAATATTTTGGGCTTCTAATTAACATGTTGATTGTTTAGAACATTAATTTAAACCCAGTTTATCATATCAAACTTTTCAAGTTTAATTCTCTTTTATACAAAGACTATTTTGCACCATTGTTGAAGTGGGCGTAAAGATAACTGATTTCCACTTTAAGGCCATTCATTTTATACTGACAATGGTTCAGGCTGCTGGTGAGCTGTGACCACTGCCCATCATTCTTCACCTATGTTCCTCCCTCTGTCTGTATCTATCTGTTGCCTCTTGTCTTATATTGAGATTGTAAGCTCCTTGGGGCAGGGACCACCTTTTTGTTCTGATTTTGTACAGTTCAGTGGGGACCTAATCCATGAGTGGTTCTACTAGGTGCTATGGAACACATATCATTTTTTAGTTACCTGGAGTTTTTTCACATCTCCTAATATTTATTCTTGTCATCAGTATTATTGAGAGTTCTTACTCCAGGTGCAAGTATAAGTGCTTTGTTATGAATGTTTCATGTCATCTACAGGAAGGTGTTACATTACTACTTACATCACTCAGATTATATGCATTGACTCTGGCCTGGAGGAATAATGGAGCATCTGGTGGCAGGTGGCATTTGAATTTCTCATTTTCGTGTTTAGCTTTTTAATTCAACTAAAAACAATCAAAAATATTCACATAAGAAAGGTACAGCTCATAGGACAATAGATAGGTCACAGTGATTGGTTAATACAAGAGGTAAGCAAGTGGGTACATTTTTGTTTCAGATCAAATTTCAGTTTTATAATATTCTGTTTTTCCTGTTTTTTGCTTATCTGAATTTGAGATATATCCTCACCCTATAAGCCAACACCTCATATGCTGTAAATCAGCATAGTCCCACTGATTTCAGTGGAACTACGCCAGTTTACACCAGCTGACACTCTAATTCTCTGTCTTTAGTGCACTCCCTAATGCAAGTTAAACAGGTAGGCCAGAATTTTTTATTTTAAGAATAAGAATCCTTATCCAGGTCTGAAACAGTTACATTTGTTATCAGTAATTCAGCTCAGTTCTAGTTAAGTAACATTTTTGAAACAGATGTTTATTTTTGCATATCAAGTAGAAAGGCAAGAAAGTAGAAAACGTAGTGTATAAATGCACTAGCCTTTCCTCTGTGAAGAAATAGGTTCCCATCTTAATTAAATCACAAGTGAAAATGAGATTGATGATCTCATTCTAGTTCCTGTCTGTGCACTAAATCCACTCAGTTGAGAGTGTTAGTTCAGTCAAGATCCAGGACTAGAATAGCACAGGTGTTACATTTCAGGATTGGGATGTGTTGGCAGAAATATATATATATATAGAAGCTTACACAATGTTTGACCTTGAAGTGTCTGGATCTAACCAGTTCTTTGCTCTTACAAGCACTAAATTCAAATTTTTAAAGCAAAAAGTTAATCAGTCTAATATGTTTAATATGTCATTTTACGAGTATTTTGTTACATTTATGTCATTATTTTAAGTGTCCACAATTCTCTGCTGCAAAAATAAACACAGCAGAATTATGGGCCTTTTCCATTGACTTCAGTGGGCTTTCCATCGGGACCTAGCAGTATAAATCAATTGTTTGTGATCATTGATAAAAACCTATAAATAATATGGGACCAATCCCACATGAACTGTCCTTTTTTTCCTGAACAGAAGAATTTCATTGTTTTTTCTGGAAGTAATTATGACAAAATAAAATAGAAACACATTCAACATATAACACCACCAATCTCTAATACTATACTTTTCATCTACACATCTCAAAGCACTTTACAAAAGAGGTAGGATGATTATTCCCATTATCCAGATGGGTAAACTGAGGCACAGAGAGGGAAAGTGACCTGTCCAAGGTCACCCAGCAGACCAGAGGCAAAGCCAGGAATATAATGCAGATCTCCTGAGTCCCAGCCCAGTACTCTATCCACCAGAACACGCAGCCTCTCTACAGAACACATGTTAAAGAGTACCAGTGTCTTTTTGACATGACTAACAAGCAATCTTGTTAATCCACCTTGGTTTATTCTGTCTGAGGGCCATACAGCTGGCACATGATGAAGAGTGATGTCTGAGCTAAAACTGATGAGTAAGTGCCTGATACCGTGTTTATCCATACAGACGCCCATTGTGAAGATTCTAGTTGGAAGTTCAAGTTATTTTCCCAGATCCTTTCAATACCACAAGAAGTAGCTGACTAGTCTGTCAAAAGATTTTTAATCACCCTTTCTATGCACTGGAGCTTCTATGCAGAGGCAGCCCTCATTTGGCCATCAGTTAGGTTTTGTTGAAGAACAATTGGACCAGATTAATTGTCCACTGCTCCAAGTGAGTTTTATGAATATGTGCTTTCTTATTGGATCACATAATGTCAATATCGGTAACAGACTAGGTATGAAGGGGCGGGGGCAGACTGTGTTTAACTATTCTGGAATAAGACACCTCAAAGTGTTGAGTACCCTCAGCTTCCATGGAAGATAATATTAACTGTGGGCACTTGATATCTTTCAAGAAGTGCTCAGGGCTTTGCAGTTCCAGGCCAGAAGGGCCAAATTATGCCCTCACTTTCACAAATGTAAATCCCATGGACTTCAGCGGGAGGTAAATGAGGGTAGAATTGGTCCTAAAACAGTTTACCAATAAAGTATTTTGTCTCATTATATTGGCCTGATGTTATTTCTGACTATAACTGGAGCTGACCCTTCCATTTTGATATCCACTAAGTATCAAAGAAATTACTGTAGATACTTTGAGATTTGCATTTTTGCCCCTCTGCCTCCCCTCTTAATCCACTTAGCAGGATTTATTATTAAACAACATTTGAAGCCAACCAGACACCTAGGTAGAACTGTAAATAATTTTTAGTACATTCTGTTTGATAATGATCAGTTGCTTATAGCTGTAAGACAAATACAGAGGTGACAGAATACAGGGTAAATATGTGCTAGATCCGAAACTCCAGATCAGACAACACAACTTTTAAGAGGATTTGAAATCTGAATCTTGATCTGAATTTGAGACTCAGGTCATTATCTATATTTTATTACTGTAACCTCATTGACCTGCACTGGATCTATTACAGCATAGCTGTCACAAGAGAAGTCACAGAAAAGTTGTTGAAATATTTTACATAAATCAGCGTAAAAATGTGATTTGTTATGTTTTGCTTAATTTGTCAGACTACTTACTTCACTCAGCTGCTTGGTATTGATCAGTGCTTGAACTTGTACTGGAGAATCGGTCACTTGTGTAAATTTGATTTGATCAGGATGTTTTTTGTAAGTATTCTGAAGAAATAATAATAAAAAATATTTCAAATACACACATATAAATAAAGTTTGCTATCAAATAAGATACTGTAATATTGCAATACTAAATACTAACTGTACCCCCAAAAATGATACATATCGTAATGGAATATAAAACTGTATGATAATAATTAGCCACTAGGTGGCGACATGAGTAACATAAGTTACCAGAGCCAGTAACAGCCAGAGCTTGAGTTTGCATTAAAGGATCTTATTGTGAACACATCTTGTGTATCTCTCTGGAAAGGAAGCTCTGTAACCTGTCCATATCTGGAACAGAAACCTGACCTGCAAGTAGCAGCCCTACAATCTACCATGTACCAGGTGTACATGGCACTTATAGTCTGATTCAGTGGGTCTCATGATGATTTATTCTATAGATATTAGAAAACGGGGGGCAAAGTTGTGTTCAGAACATTTGATGTGAAAAACGCTACATAGAGCAGAGCAGCAGCCTTCTGTGGTTACACCTCTCCGAAAAAAATAAATAGGCTAAGCACATCCTGACCACTAGGTGTTACAAGAAACTCCTGAAAACAATACATATGACTGTGGTCTTTAAAAATCACACCTTCAAATAATCCAAAACACATGGAAGTCAACAATAATCTTTCAATTGACTTTCATGGACTTTGGGTGAGTCCCTTCTGCAACGAATTGGTTTCCTTTCAACAATTATTGCCACATACTTACATCTTTGCACTGGTCTAATTTCTTTATAACTTCATACTCTTGAGTTATGGTTTGAGGGAAGTAGCATTTTGTCTTGTCCTCCTCATAATCTGCTTTGTAATTTTTCTAGGGAATAAAAATGACATTAGATAGTAAGCAGAGTGATCTTGCCTTGCAATGAGAGTATGGTGAAATCAACACAAACACTGTCATACTTACATCACTCTTCATAGCTGCAACATTCATGTAGTGTGTATGATATGGGTTCTCATAGCTGCCTATATAATGTCCTAAAACATTTTTTTGATATGCATCTTTATATTTAACCTGTGGGGGGGGGGAAATCACATATTTATAAATATATATAACTGAGAAAGTCATGTCTGAAATACAGGAATAAATACAACAACACTTACATCACTGAAGTTTTTCAGAACATTATCAAGTTGAAACTTTGGAGTGTCACAATAATTAATGCTTGTTGCTTTTGATTTTTCATAGGCTTCCTTGTATAATTTCTGCAAAATAAAATAAAATCAGGTAATACAGAAGATTTAGTGGAAATTCATTAATTTCCACCAGCAGAAATGATACTCTGACTAAAGCCTTTAGTGATAACATTTTGAAATGCTGCATTGGCACTTTACAGCGCTGCAACTTTCGCGCTCAGGGGTGTGAAAAAACACCCCCCTGAGCGCTGGAAGATGCAGTGCTGTAAAGTGTCAGTGTAATCAGGGCGGCAGCGCTGGGAGCACAGCTCCCAACGCTGCAGGCTACACCCATAAGGGATGTGGTTTACAAGCAGCGCTGGGAGAGCTCTCTCCCAGCGCTGCGGCTCTGACTACACTCACACTTCAAAGCGCTGCTGTGGCAGCGCTCCCACAGCACTGCCGGGGCAGCGCTTTGAAATTTCTAATGTAGCCAAGCCCTTAAGAAACAAAAGCAAGCCATCAGCTTGACAAGGCAATAATCTGCTAATGTAAAAACCAGAGATGGGATTGAGCTGCAAAGTTTGGATCGGTATTGTTTTGCTGAAATGTCCGTGTGATAGGTTCTAGGGTGTCAGTCCATTATTTATAGGGGGCACATGCAAAGTTCAGATCTAATTCCAGAGCCAAACTTTTCCAAAGGTCATGGTGTTCAGATCCTGGGTTTTGGTACATCCTGTCTCTGGTGAAAATTCTGAGGATATAAAGCAACAGTGGGAAAAGCAGGGAACAACCTATAGTTAAGGCGATTTTATTTTCAGATTTACTTTTCAGGTTGTTAAACACAAGTCAATTTATGCAGCAGTTCTGCTTCTGAAGAATAATTTTTATGAAACATGTTAAACTAGAACATGTCTAGATAGAATCTACCTAGAATCCCTTTCAAAAATTAGGAGACAGAGCAGACTATAGTATTACCAAATCTCGTACAATTTTATCACAAGTGCCATAGCAATTGGTGCTTTTCATAAAGCCCCAGGCATGTGATTTGGTGAGAATCTTTTTTTAAAAAAACAAGTAAATTTCAGCTCCTCATGGTTGGAGACAACAGCTTGAAAACATGACTTAAGAGTTCCCTGAAGGCTCAAAAACCAGAAAGCAATAAAAAAGCACCCAAAATACACCTCTACCTTGATATCATGCCACCCGATGTAACATGAATTCAGATATAACATGGAAAAGCAGCGCTTGGGGTGGGGGGGTGCTGCTCCGGTGGATCAATTCAAGTTCAATATAACACGGTTTCACCTATAACGCGGTAAGATTTTTTGGCTCCTGCGGACAGCGTTATCTCGAGGTAGAGATGTAACCCCTTATCTCTTGATTTTTAAGCCTGTCTTATGATTTTTAGGGGGGGCTGACTCATAATTTTTGAACCCTTGGCAGGGCCGAAACTAGGGCAGGCTCCTTCGGGGCAGAGGCAACAGTGTGTCTGGGGAGCCTTGCCTTGCCTGGGGAGCACCCGGCTGTCATTAAATCACTGAAAGGAACTATGTATGTGAGTATGTGAGAAATCTATTTCTTTTAGCTTCATCAGACACCCAGTGAAAGTTCCGTCCAGCTGTTGGAGAATGAATATGACTCTCTGATCTATAACACCATCACAAATACTGCTGTAACAGCTGACAATGACATGGAGACATTAGAGAACAGTCAACTACTCCCTCAACTTGCCAAAACTTCCGTCTTTAACTTTTAAGGGGTTAGTATAGTTGGACTGGGTGGGTGTATCTCACAGTAAACAAAGGTTCATGCGGCAACCCGCAAATACTAAGAGGCTTCAGTGAAGATTATTAATTATTATTTATTGTTATTATTTGTATTACCATATGTCCTAGAAGACCTAGTCATGGACCAGGACCCCGCTGTGCTAAGCACTGTGCTAACAGACAACAAAAAGGCACTCCCTGCCCCAAGAACCCCTACTGTAAAGAACTGATGGGCTTGGTTTATATCATGTACCTGAAATATTCAAACTGAACTTTTATGGTACTTACATCACTTAACTGCTTTCCTGAAACTTTTAGCTGTTTCAGCAATGGATTCTCTGTAGCAGGAAGTACATTATAATCTGCAGTAGCTTTGCTCTTTTCATAGTCTTCTTTATATTTCACCTATAGAAATTAAATAAAAGTATATTTGGACTGTCTTCTTGGTTAGCCCTTTTCAGAAGGGCTGCTCTTGGAAATGAAGTGAATATCAGAGAAAGAGCATAATTTCTAAGCAATTAAGTTGGAGGTGGGCAAACTATGGCCTACGGGCCACATCCGGGCTGTGGGACCATCCTGCCCAGCCCTTGAGCTCTCCGGTGGGGAGGCTAGCCCCCAGCTCGTCTCCTGCTGTCACCCTTCCCCCTCAGCCTCAGCTTGCCATGCTGCCAGCTCTCTGGGCAGTGGGGCTGCAAGTTCCTGCGGGGCAGTGTGGTGATGTGGCTGGCTCTGGCATGGTAAGGGGGTGTGGAGCAGGGGAGTTGAATAAGAGGCAGGGGGCCTGGGAGGAGCAGTCAGGGGACAGGGAGCAGGGGGCGGTTGGATGGGGCAGAGGTTTGGGGGGGCAGTCAGGGGATGGGGAACAGGGTGGGTTGGATAGGTCTGGGAGTTCTGGGAGGCCTGTCAGAGGGCAGGGGTGTGGCTAGGGGTCAGGGCAGTCAGGGGATAGGGAGCAGTAGGGGTTGGCTAGGGGGTGGGGTCCCAGGGGGGCAGTTAGGGGACATAGAACGGGAGCGGGTTGAGGGATCAGGAGTTCAGAGATGGGAAGTCAGGAGGTGGGAAGTGGGAGGGGTCAGATGGGGGTGGGGGCCAGGCTGTTTGGGGAGGCACAGCCTTCCCTTCCTGGCCCTCCATACAGTTTCGCAACCCTGATGTGGCCCTTGGGCCAAAAAGTTTACCCACCCCTGAACTAAGCTGTTGCTTTATAATGAATATAGCATTCAACAGAATGCCAACTGTTCTTATGTGGCAGCTTTCATTCACTGTGTCCCAAGAAGCTTTGCACCCTCTAATAGAGGATCTCCAAAGTAAAATCCTTATTGCCCTGGATAATCCATAAACATATATATATACACACACACACACACACACACACACACACACACAAATCCAAGTCTCTGTTTCTAAACCAGTGGGTCATACTTCCAGCGCCACAAAAGACAATCAGGGAAGATTGTCAGGCACTGAAAATTTTATTACAATCTAAAGCAAAAAAAATCTCATTCCCCCACTCTCTCCTTGCATTCCCCCCTTTTACCTTTCAAAGTCAAGTATTCTTCAGCAACCTCTTGAAATACATGCACAAATAAATTATATAGATGTATCATTGTTATCACTGATACTATAAAAATAAGAGTACAAGTGTAACTGTAAGGAGATCACAAAAATTTTGGACATTGAATAAGGGATTGTCAACCAAAAAAGGTTGAGAATCACTGATCTAGGAAATGTCTGAAATAGGGAAATATTGGGCCAGATCCTCAGCTGGTGCAATTGCATAGCTCCGTTGAAGTCAATGAAATTATATTGATTTACATCAGTGGATGATCTGGCCTATAACAGAAGTCTCAGACAGAAAAGAAAGGAAGTTGTGTATCAAAGGGGCTTCGCAGCTGAAGTTCTTGAATATAATTTGGAGTCATCAGAAGTTTGGCAGAAGTGGAACCAAACTAAGTAAATGGGGGAATTCTTAACTTACTTTACTGGCAGCAATTCCAACTCGCTTATTAGCCTGGTACTCTGGAGTGTCAGTTTGCATAAAGTAGATTTGGTCTTTCATGAGCTCATAGTCTTCCTGGTATTTTCTCTGCAAGCAACGGAAAAAGAGCACAAACTGTATCAAATACACTACCGTTGCAAAATAGTCATCCATAATATAGCTTAAATAGAAAAAGAGAAGTACTATAAACAAAGCAGAAAAAATATATCAGGCATTACAGGGTTGATAAAAAATACAGGATACAAACATATATTTGGCCCAGTGTCTAAATAACTCTCTTACCATACTTAAATTATCAGCATTCATCCTTGCAACTGCAATTTCATAGCAAGGAGTTTGACTCCACTTGCCTTTAATCTTATTTTCATAGTCTTCACGGTACTTAAACTATAACAAAATGAAATAATGTATATTAATCATCAGAACATAAGAACGGTCAGACCAAAGGTCCACCTAGCCCAATATCCTGTCTTCTGACAGTGGCCAGTGCCAGGTGCCCCAGAGGGAATGAACAGAACAGGTAATCATCAAATGATCCACCCCCTTCCACCCATTCCCAGCTTCTGTCAGACAGAGGCTAGGGACACCGTCCCTGACATTCTGGCTAATAGCCATTAACGGACCTATCCTCCATGAATTTATCTAGTTCTTTTTTTAACCCTGTTATAATCTTGACCTTCACAATGTCTTCTGGCAAAGAGTTCCAGAGGTTGACTCTGCTTTATGTAAAGAAATACTTCCTTTTGTTTGTTTTAAACCTGCTGCCTATTAATTTCATTTGGTGACCCCTAGTTCTTGTTTTATAAGGAGGAGTAAATAACATTTCCTTATTTACTTTCTCCACACCAGTCATGATTTTACAGACCTCTGTCATACCTCCACCCCAGTTTTCTCTTTTCCAAGCTGAAAAGACCCAGTTTTATTAATCTCTCCTCATACAGAAGCTGTTCTATATCCTTAATCATTTTTCTTGCCCTTTTCTAAACCTTTTCCAATTCCAATATATCTTTTTTGAGATGAGGCGACCACATCTGCATGCAGTATTCAAGATGTGAGTGTACCATAGATTTATATAGAAGCAATATGATATTGTCTATCTTATTCTGTCCTTTTCTTAATGATTCCCAACATTCTGTTCACTTTTTTGATTGCTGCTGTACATTGAGTGGATGTTTTCAGAGAACTATTCACAATGACTCCAAGATCTCTTTCTTGAATGGTAACAGCCAGTGTAGACCCCATCATTTTATATATATAGTTGGGATTATGTGTTCCAGTGTGCATACTTTGCATTTATCCACATTGAATTTCATCTGCCATTTTGTTGCCCAGTCACCTAGTTTTACGAGATCCCTTTGTAACTCTGCAGTCTTTTTTGGACTTAACTATCTTGAGTAGTCTTGTATTGTCTGCATATTTTGCCACCTCACTGTTTACCCCTTTTTCCAGATCATTTATGAATATGTTAAATAGTACTGGTCCCAGTACAAACCCCTGGAGAACACCACTGTTTATCTCTCTCCATTCTGAAAACTGACCAATAATTCCTACCTTTTGTTTCCCCTCTTTTAACCAGTTATTGATCCATGAAAGGTCCATCCCTTTTATTCCATGAGAGCTTACTTTGCTTAAGAGCCTTTGGTGAGGGACCTTGTCAAAGGCTTTCTGAAAATCTAAGTACACAATAGCCACTGGATCTCCCTTGTCCACATGCTTGTTGGCCCCCTCAAAGAATTATAGTAGATTGGTGAGGCATGATTTCCCTTTACAAAAACCATGTTGACTCTTTCCTGAAAATTATATTCATCTATGTGTCTGACAATTCTGTTCTTTACTATAATTTCTATTAGTTTGCCTGGTCATGAAGTCAGGCTTACTGGCCTGTAATTGCTGGGATCACCTCTGGAGCCCTTTTTAAAAATTGGTGTCACATTAGCTATCCTCCAATCACGTGGTACAGAAGCTGATTTAAATGATAGGTTACAGACTACAGTCAGTAGTTGTGCAATTTCACATTTGAGTTCCTTCAGAACATCTGGTCCTGGTGACTTATTACTGTTTAATTTATCAATTTGTTCCAAAACCTCCTCTAATGACAGATCAACCTGGGAGAGTTCTTCAGATTTGTCACCTAAAAAGAATGGCTCAGGTTTGGGAAGAATGGCTCAGGTTTGGCTATAATCCTGCTATAATGAACTGAATTAAAATAAAATAAAATAAAATAAAATAAAATAAAATAAAATAATAACCCTTTATTTTTGCCTTTCATGTATGTTTTCAAAACTATTTGCTATTTTAAAAAATTGCTTCAAGTTTTTCAAGTGCCTCAAATCCATTTTATCTGCTATTGTCATGGATGTTTTGGCTTAATTATTTCATTGCTTGGTTAATGCCTAGTTCCTTCTTGATAACTCCTTTTGAGTTGATCCATGAGCTGGAATAAGTCTTAGATTCAACAATATTCTCACCAATATGGAGATTGCTTGCTGTTGGTTTTCTCCTCTATGGGAGAATAGTGACACAGATCCTTTTGGTTTAATCTGACTTAGATTCTAGGAGACACAAGCTGAAATTTTCAAAAGTGCCCAAGGAAATCTACCTTAGGCTACTTTGAAAATCCTAGACATAGAATATATGGATCTTTCCCTCTCTCACCCAAAATCATATACCATTCACTGGACAGTGAGCACCATGCTTGGAAAATGTATAGCTGTTTATAATTTAGACCAGCATTTTGGCAATATAAATTAGATTGTTCGATCATTGCCAAATCCTGCTCCCCTCCCCCAGCAATTGTTACCATTTTTCTCTTTTACACAATTGACCATAAGAGGAAAGGCAATGTCCTTGTAAGTGCACTTCCAATTTATCCACCTCCATGTTTACAAATGTGTCTTGGTTTCTCTTGAACAGTGTTTTAGGTGGTGCAGATATACTGCTCATATACATTAGATTTAACAGTCTGATTTACGTGTTTCTAAAACAATGTGTTTTTCTATCAGGGAAACTAATTTCACAAGCCAAAATTCCACCTCTGCTTGTTCCAAAGCTTACTCAGTGAATCAAATGATCTCTTTTAATAACAAGCTCTCTCATTTTCTGCAGCTTGTACATGCTTTGCACTGAGGCAGCTTCAGTTGTGAACTACTATCCATGACTTCTCACTAACACACATATTTTCCCCTACTGACTCAACTAGAATTTCCTGCTACTGCAAACACAACGTGTCACAGAACCAAAGTGGACCAGTCAGATTTATGCAGGGTTTGCACACCCTTTACATGGTGCATATGATTACTATCAGCTTGTACTCAAGCTCATCAGAAATAAACTGTCTGCTCCAGTGTAGTTCCTATCTGTTTCCTAATGGATGTAGTGCAAAGGTTTTGACTTGGTGCCATCATGTTTCAGGCTGCATTTTGATACTCCAGTTTATTTGCAGAAAATGTGAGCACTTCCATGCTGCTTCAGTTCTTATGCCACTTATAGAGACTGGCTATGGAAAACAATGCTAACAAAATGCCCTTGTTTTCACTGGCATGAACTACATATAGGATGTTGACTGCTACTCATATTTCATTAACTTTATATAGTGATCAGTTAGTTCCTGCAGGTTCCATGATAAGGTCTTTTTGACATGCATTTATCTTTTGAGCTACATTTGAGTAAGGTTGCGAAGTAAGGTCCTTCATCTATCTGAGAAATTTTCTCCAAATAAAATATTTTCTCTCTGCTTATAGCTAAGCTCATCACTATGTTCATCATTTGTGGTCAATGGTCAATGATTGTGATTACTTAACACTGTGCTGTAGTTAATTACTAGTACAAAGCAATATGATTATATATCACCTACTCTTTAGTCACAGTTACATTCTGAACTTAGTTAAAATCCTACTTCTAACTTAGGAGTCTACATGACTTAGTCCCATTTATTTAGCTGAACTTTTATCTCTCTATATTCCAACCCATCTTCTGCATTCTTTGGTACTGATTTACTCTAACTATAACAAAACAGACTGGAGATGACTGGTGCCAGGGCCTCTGTTAATCATGCCCTAAGGATTCACTGCTTGTTGCCATTAGCTAATTCAGTGTGCAAAATCACGATGAAGACATCTTGTTTGACAAACTTTTCCTCTAACTGAGATCTGTGAACATGAGGATGTTAGGAATGAAGGACTCTCTATAAAGTGTATAATAATTTTGCATTGAAATTCATATTTAAATATATTCTACAACATGAGTACAGCTTGTTCACTTTTAAGATCCAACAGGAGCATTTCATAATCAAATATCAATTATCCATTCCTACTAGAAAAATAAATGTGTTCCTTGAGAACAAATTATGGACTCCTTAGAAAATATTATATAATCAAAAATGCACCCATACAGACAAACACTTTGCTATTTGAATTTAAACAAGCAACATAGTGGCCATTTTGATCATTACAACCTTCTATAGCATACCCTTGGAGGGTGGAAAGAACAGAAAAAGAAGGAGAATGAGAGGACTGAGGAAGGGGAAAAGAGCGTAGGAGAGAAGAAAGAAGCGGGGGTGAATATGAGAATTGAAAAAGATGAGGAAGGAAAAAAAAACCCTGACAGTCAGCATGGAAGACTAGATGACAAACACGGAGCCCCTTGTGAGGACTGATCTATTTGTTTGTTTATTTATTCCATGGTTGAACCCAGCCTGTACATAATGTATATGCACTTAAATGATTCTGCCTCTCCAAATCCTTCAGCAAGATGTCTAGTTGGGAGAAAGCGGAGCAGTATACTCACATCACTGCGCTGCTTAGTCACTTTCTTGGCGAGCTCCACATCAGGTGGATCTGGCAGAGGAGTGTATTTAGATTTTTGTTCATCATGTCCCTTTTTGTAAACAATCTGAAATAATGCAAGGAGTAAACATTTATAGGAACTGCCTGTTTAAATAAACAACAGACCATTTACTCCTGACCCTCTAATGCTTCCATTAACAAAAGCAGTCATTTCCACTGCTGCAAAATAAGCTCTCTCAAGCAGTGTAACTCCTACAGTGTTCTTTAAGAAAGAGAGAAATTACTAACCTGCTAGGGGACTTCTGAAATACTTTAATAGTTTGGATTTCAGAGCCCTGATCCTGTGAGGTGCTGAATGCCCTCAAAATTCACTGACATCTCTTATATAGCTCCTTAACCAAGGAGGTATTCAGTTCTCCAAGTGCTTCTATAAATGTTAATGAATTAAACCATTCCTGTGAAGTAGGGAAGTATTGTTATCCCTGTTTTACACATGGGAGAACTGGGTGTATAGGCCCAATCCTGAGAAGTTCTCATTGTATCCTAAGAGATGTTAAACACTCTCATATCCAATTGAAAACAGCACCCTAGAAGACTGGGCCAATAAAAGTGTGATTACACGTATGCTTCCGAACACAACTCAGAATCCCCAGTCTCTTCAGACTAAACATTCAACGCATTCAGTGCTTTTCAACAGACATATCACTACCATTTTCATAAATATCCACACTGCATCTTGGGACTGATTCTCTACTCCTTTATAGTGGTTTTATGCCAATGCAAATCCACTGAGAAGTCTATAGAGGTAAATCAGTGTGATACCACTCTATTGAGATGGGCAATCAGGCTTTGCTACTTACATCGCTAAGAACCTTTTGGGCCTTTGCTACTCTCCTCAACTCTGGACTGTCATTGTATGGGTAGAATAATGTTTTGTCTTGCTCCCAATCTTCTGTGTATAGTTTCTTAAAAAGAGAAAAAAGTGTCAGGAAGTAATTACTTGGAATGAAATAACCACTCACTAACAATGATACATGCACTACATTGCCTCAGAGCAGAAGCTGCTCTTACCTTACTGAACATTGCCGTATTTTTTACTGCCTGCACAAGCTCTGGAGCATCAGGGGGAAGAAGGTACTTATCCTTATTCTCCTCCCAGTTCTGTTTGTATAAAACCTGGACAGAAAGACCAGCATGTTGGTCAACTGTGCTTGTAGGAAAGCACTAAAATGTGTTAGTACATAGCCAGCTTTTTCAAAATGTTAAGAGAGAAAAAGTCTCTAACAAAGAAAACCCATTGACTACCTCAGTGAGGAGCATTTCAGATTATCATACTTTTCTCTCTTGCTCAGTTGTTTCTCTGCTAATTATTTTCCTATGTTATTTTGAAATTTTGATACAATCATTCTTAGGCCCCTGACCTACACACTTAGGGCCCTGACCTACACGGCTTGCTGCCATTGATGTCCACAACCCTCTCACAGAGTCACTCACACTCTTACCTTGCTCACTTGCTGTGACACCTTCTTTGCATGTTCTATGTCCTTTGCTTTTTCATCAACATGGCAAATAGTCTTTGCAACATCACCACCCATACGATATTTAACCTAGATCAAGACATGCCAAACACAATTAATTGGGAGAAGTATTTATTAAGAAAACATCTGAGCTCTAGAACCCTCCTTCCTTGCAGGTCCCAGGCCCAAACATCTATATCTCAATTTAAAAAACCCTTAACATGAGCCCTGCAAGCCCGAGTCAGCTGACATGGACCAGCTAGGGTGACCAGACAGCAAATGTGAAAAATCGGGATGGGGGTGAGGGGTAATAGGAGCCTATATAAGAAAAAGACCCAAAAATTGGGACTGTCCCTATAAAATCGGGACTTCTGGTCACCCTAAGATCAGCCATGGGTTTTTAACTGCAGTGCAGACATTCCCTAAAAGGTACCTAGTTTGTGTTAACATAGAGCTACTTGAAATGGGACTACAACACCACAAATAAGTATCTTTTAGAGCACATCAGCAGTGTCTATTAAGGGCAGCTGTTTGATACGTGGTTATATGAAAAGAGAAGTGTTTAGGCACATTTTAAAAGGTCTGATTTTGCAGTATTCAGGCAATATTTCCATTGACTTCAACAGGAATTCCACATGCAGAAAAATGACAGGATGTAGCCAGCAGTGTCATTTAATTTAGTGTTTTATATTTTATCAACATTTTCCCAGCATCCTATCTTTAACTTCAGATGAAAAAATTTCAAATCTCTTTTGGCCACAGCCACCTGGAATTATTATCCAGCTGATCAAGGACCATTATCTCTCCTTCCTTGTTGCCAAGGCCTAAATCCCAAAAACTGAATTCTAGACTTTTAAGCTTGTCATTGAGTCTGCATTTCTGGCACCAGAGACCTTGGCAATGTTTCTGCTAGGCTTCCAGACTGGATTGCATAACATTATCTATTTGGTTACTGCCAATAGTTAAAATATGTAACCCAGGAGATGCAGCCCCTTACCAATTAATATCTCATTTGATTTATTAGGCCTAGCACATACCTCACTGAGCTGATCTTGCACTTTCTTAATTCTCCGAAGTTCTGGGGTATCAACTGTGCTAGCATATGGCTTTCCTTTTTCTTTTTCAAACTGCTGCTTGTATTTGTTCTGTAAGAAAACAATATTGAACATTACTCAGACAAAGTCCCAAAGTTCTGGAGAAGCTTTAGCTAGAGCGGTCATCAATGTTTATCTTCACTGGGTTAGCAACACTGAGCCAGATCATCAAAGAGCTCAAGTCAGCATAGCTTCATTGAAGTCAATTTAGTCCCACTGGAGCTGAAGGAAGTGCCCTGGTTTACACCAGCTGGGGATCTGATACACTGTAACAAATATATCAGTCTATTTCTCCTCTTGAGCTCACTTCAGATCACCCAGATATGACACAGGTTGGGCCTGTAGGGAGTTTGGTTTTCTATCATAACAATTATTCTATAAAAATCATGTAGCTAAAAAAATTGTATTCAGATACCTGAAAACACAATGCTTAAGCTGTGCTCTTATTTCTAGCTGTGCAACCCCACTGAAGTCAATGGGGCTGCACAGGTGGAAATAAGAGCAGAATTTGTCCCCGTGTTTCTATGGCTTTACAATATTAATATGACACACATTTTTTAAATAATATAATGAATGTAACGGCTTAGATATGTTGAAAATCTACATGACCTGATCCTGTTCCCATTGGTGTCAATGACAAAGCTCTCAATGACTTCAATGAGATCAGAATCAGGTACATTTAATTTAATAAATTAAAGGTGGGCTTTACAAAGAGGCCTATGGCACCCAACTCCCATTGATTTTCACTTTGAGTTGAGCAGTCTTCCCACTTAAACGGTTTGCTATTGTCAAGTTTCTGATTTTATTTGCATGAGGTGCATTACTACCACTACAATTTTAAAATACTCCCTGTGTGTTGTGGGCTCAGTCCTACAGCCCTTATTCAAGTGAATGCCCTTGTTCACAGGATTAGGAATACTGAATAAGGAGTATTCGTGTGTAATGTTTGCAGGATTGGGCCCTGGATTATGATCTGTCATGTCCTTCCTCTCCCCCTCCCCAACCAATTCAAACAATAAAACAAGTTATCACTTTCATCACCTTACCATTAATTTTTTCTACCCTTTTTTTCCATCTTAGAATGTAAAAACACTTCATAGGCATTAATTGTGCCTCACAACACTTATGTATTTAGAGCTGGGCATAAAGTGGCACCCCAGATTGGAACCCTTTCTTCAAGCTTTTGGGAAATTTTGGATCCAGATCTGGACTTTGCAATTTGGCCCTTTGTCTACAGTTGGCCAAAAATGAAAAATAAACAAACCAATCACGCTTGAGCTTTGGTTAATTTCACAGCTCAGGTCTATCTTTAATTATTATTCCAACTCAGGTGTGTAAACTGAGGCAGAGAGAGGTTAAATAAATTTGCCAGCAGAACACAAAGAGTCAGTGAGAGAGCTAGGAATGGACATCAGGAATCCTGGCTCTCAGATATCTGTTATAATCGATAGAACTCATGCCCCTCCCTCAAGCCACTTTTTGTGACATCATGATTCACTACCATAACAATGAATGAATCAGGCAATGACAAACTCCTCTTTCACTGTAACTATCAGTAATCAACAAGGATGAGAAAGGAAGTACAGAAGAGGACATTACACTGATATTAGGGTTTGCTGTGATGTGTATATTTGATTTAAACAAACAAACAGGAATACACAAGTGTAAGAGTTTACCTGACTGAACAGATCCTGCATTTTATGACTGTGTTGCAGGTAAGGGGTCATAAACTTGGAAGAATCCACTTTTATCTTTTTCATCCTCTTTCTGACTGGAGGTGCAGCTTGCTCAATGGTTTCTGAGGTGCCTCTGGGGCCAGTAGTTCCTCTGGTGGTGGTGGTGGTGGTGGTGGTAGTGGTCTCCATGATAATCTGGGAATGTGGGCAATATGTATTTATTGGATTTTTAATGATAAGCCATAATTTTGCAGCAAGAACTTTTCAACTCTCCTATCTGATGAAATGGCATTTAATTCCTACTCAGGAACCCCCCCAGAGTGGGAACATTGTAGTGGGCCACTTTTCCTACTGGGATTGCCCAATGAGCCTAGTACACATCATCCAAGCAAGCAGTGTTAAGACTCTGCCTATCAGCCAATTTCTAAATCAAGCTTCTCTGGTTTTTATCCAGCAGCTCTGGAGTCTGGAGGGCATTTTGCTGCCATCATTCCACATGTGTATCTCCCATTGACGTCAAAGGGAACCTTGAGGGTAAATTGATGACAGATAGGCCCAAAGTGTAGAAATGATCTGAGTACTAAGGGCTATATTGGGAATATTGGAGGGAACACGTATCCACACATTCACAGCTCCTGTTGATGTCACTGGGAGATGTGAATGTAGATGAAAGGCATTTATCAGCCTTCAAAAGGAATAGCCTTCCCCAAAAAGAGAAAAGAAATTAAAATAGCAAAATAAACATGACTAAACCCTTCAGATCTTCACAATAACTATAAGATTCACTAGATGACTGAATGTATGTTCAGAATCCAGTTTTTCTACTAACCTGCATGTCCTGATGTGGATAGTCAGATCATAATCACAGAAGAGGCTATCTGATATACGTATCTGATATACGTGGGTATAGCTCAATTGGAAAGAGACTCAATTTCCTTTTAACAATCTATATACTTGTTCATGCTGCAGGCAATGGTTTTAATACAAGTAAGATTTGAATTAAAAACACTAAAAGAAATGGTTATTATAACTTACAAAAATAAAATTGTTTCAAAAGTGCATGGATAAGGAAGCATCAAGTCTTGGTGCATAATAGATTTGCTAAAAAAAGGAAAGCCTTCAAAAGGGAATGAATGAAGCTCAGATTTCTTAACAGTTATTTGCATTAATATGATGTAGAATAGCAAATATATTGAGCATTAGCTAAAGAAGAAAATGTTGGCAATACTTATCTTTCAAAATGCTTTATTCTGTGGGCACTAGTTGTGTTTCACTAATAATGTTCCAAAAAGTTGTTATTCACTTTAATGTTGCAACAGGTTAGTCCATATCCATTCATTTCTAATCAGTGAGGAAAGTAATGACACCTTTTCTGTCATTAAATGGCACTGGAGAATCCTAAATGCACGCATGTGGTGATAAAACCATGAAAAAAATTACATGCTGTTTCTTGTTACCTATTACACTAGGGCTAAATAATGGTTCAACAGAAGTTGACTCCTATTAACTTCTTTTTTTTTTTTTTTGGTTTATTATACCATAAATGTACATAGCACTTTGCAGATAGCTATAAGATATGGTACTTGCCCTGAAGAGTTTACAAAGTTTGACCCTTAAACAAGTAAAACCTTCACACTAGAAAAAAGTTACATGTACCAGTGAATAGACTTAACTAGTGCCTAAATCATGACCTCTTCAAAGAAAATGAGCAGAAAAAAAATGCTTGATTCTGAAAGCACAGTGAGTTTTCCTCTTTCATATTAAAAGCCAAGGGGTAACACACCACAGACTACAGAAGAAAATCTAATCACATTAGTTAGAAAGTCTATAGTGCCTACAGTGACTAATGTTCTATTTAAATTTAAAAAACTACCATCATTAATGTAATGCAAATCCGTAAGTCAGATATAGAACTATCTGTTGCACCATTGCTTACTTTGAATAATTTCTGGCCATTGATTTCACTGGGTAGTTCAGCTTAAAAAACAAATGACATGACATGGCCTTTTTTTTGGCAGGGGTAGTCCTGAATTACTTACTCAGTAAAAGTTCCTATTTTGTCAATGGGCATTTTACTGGAACAAGGATTCAAGAAAGATTTTGTGACAGGACTCTCTGTTCAAAAGGAAACACTTTACCCACAGAATAAAACTGTAAGGCTGTGCATCTTGATAGCCGCAAACTATGAGGAGTATTTCACCTGGAAAAAGCTCGGAGTTGGAATATCCATATGAATGGCCTAACTACAATTTCAAATTACTTTTATAACTTCCTGGGGGCACTACATCGCAATAACTGAAACAGGAAAAACATGGAAACAATCACTTTGCTTGTGACTAAGGTCATACAAAACAAATAAGAACAGAAGTGACGTGTAAATAAAATAGATTTCAGAAGGAATCTTTCTGTACTTGTCTTCAGAATAGCTGAAGTACACCAGGTATATTAGAGTATACACTAGTCCATGTTTCCTGTCATGTAATCCATGGCTCAACTTTGAGAGATACTGAGTGCCCTTATCTGAAGGTGCTTATCCTCTCCCCAAATCAGGACCTTGTAAATTAAATAGAAGTCCCTTGAGCAGTAATCTTCATCTATTTCAGCTCATATTTATGCAGTCAGAATGATGAAATAACCCTCAAAACACAGAATGGTTTATTATGCATTTGGTGCTTTCCATTAACAGCAACATGTACATTTGCTCCACATGCAATCTCATACAATCTTTTACCTCCATTGGTTCACCTTCCTCAATGACAGTCTCTTCAGTGTAATACTATAAACAGAGGACAAACCTCATTATTTCTCAAGGTCATGCAGCACAGCAAAATGCCTTCCTTATCTCTTTGAAGCAATAACGAAAACAGCTTTCAACCCAATTTTGGGGAAATGTAGCTGTGGTTCAGACATGCTGGAGCGTCTTTTCCATCCGTGGCAGAGTTCTGAGGATCCGCTTATTTTTAATAATAATAATTATTAGCAGTTTGCAAACAAATTAAAATTCTTGTCAGGTAGGGGATAAAGATTATTCATTATCATGGCCATTTTACAGAGGCAGTGAGATTAAATGACTTGCACAAAGCAAAAGAGAGAGTCAGTATCAAAGAAACCAGAGTTTCCCAAAAGCCTGGAGGACAGTCACTATAATCAACCTTCACAACAGCCCTCTCCATTTTACTGTACCCATTTATACAGATGGGAAAACTGAGACAGACTGGGCCAGAGCCTGAGCTGCTCTGAACCTCTAACATTTCATTGAAGTCAATGGAGAAGAAAAGATGAAGATGGAAATTTTCAAAAAAAATCACCTAATGATCATTGACTTCCAGTATTAGTTAACTGTCCACCTGCCATTTTTGCCTCTGAAAATCTCATGCAAAGTGATTTTCCCCAAGGTCACACAGCACATCAGTATGCACCTGATCCAAAGGCCTTTTCAGGCCCTAAAAGAACTGTAATTAAAACTCAGCCTTTCTAGGGCATTGGTACTTTGCTCAAATAACTAGAACAAACTACCACTCATGCAGCCTAATATCTGGTTATGTTTTTGAGTAGTTCCTCTTCAGTGCCAGTGTAGTGTGTCTGACTCACTTTGGGAAAAGTTTCAAGATACTTATCAGCGAAATACTATCTTGTTGTGATCAACTGCATTCTTTGCAAATCACAAATGGCTACAATATCCAATGTAGACTAGAACATCCAGAGGTAGGAGAAATATCCCTTAAATGAAATACCCAGTATACTCTGAGCCCTCTGTGTGAGTAAAAGAATATTCACTTATTCCAGCAATAATTCTCCTCTCTCTTTAAACACAAATATCTGGTACAAGTTGATTACACAGATTTCAATCCTGTGATTTATATAAAACTAGGGTTACAGATTTAATGATTTTGGAAAGGGCTGAGCTGCTTCAAAATGATACCAGATGCCATTTGTTGCTGTTTTATTTATAACTTCTCCCCTGTGACTCTCTCAGGAGGAAGCTAATAAAGCAGAACTATCTGAGGCTGTCCTAGAGATGTGGTTATAGATAGGCATACATTTTTTAAAAAACAAAGGAGGAAATGGAGCTGTCTGGGCAAACATTGCGACATCACACAATTTAAAAAAAAAAAAGGAAATTGACACATTATCAAAAATAAAATAAATAATTATCAGCCTAGAAAAGAAGATAATTGTGGAAGTGGAAGTGTACAGTATAACTGGTGGTACAATTAACACTGATATTATTAGTCACTGCATACAACGTGAATCACAGATAATATAGGAAATCATAACAATTTGGAGAAATAGTTCCTTTTAGAGCTAGATTCCAAAATACATCTATAGGGACTGTACTAACAGTGACATATATTTCCTCAGACAAACGATGTAGATATGTAACTAACTGAATTAGCACATCTGAGTCTGACGATCAGAAACATACAGTGTTCAGCACTGAAGGCTCAACTTTACCACCCTGGCTCAGATGAGAAATCCATAGGATTTCTTGTGCGGATCAGAGTTGTAAAACTGGTCACTAAAATAAACACTATCATCTTTCCCCCTCAGAGGACACTATGGAAGCCATTCTAATTGCCCTTATGTATTTTAATAGAATAAACATTGTTTAATAACTAAGGGCAGGTTTATTAATATAGTGGAACCATCTTATAGCAAAGTCATTTTTTTACTGACATTCACCCATGATAGTAGGCTGTTGTGCCCCTAGTTACTGGGGACTCCTCAAATCATGGCACTACAATGAGGTACAAAGCAATGAGCTTCAATGAGGTCAAATTCATCCCTGCTGTAGCTCCATAGATTTTGGTGCTCTTACACCAGGGTTTAATTTGGCCTCAGATCTACACTGAGTATTCATACTGTATTGACCATATACGGCTCACGAAAGGCCCCCAATATGGAACTTTCATATTTCTTCCTTGCAATGGGTGGGAAAGTTCACAATCCATATTCGAATAAATACTGGAACAGCAGCCACAGAGGATCTGTGGTATTGATGGCACTGTTCCCTCTAATGTACCTGCACACACACAAACTTGGGGAACAGTTTGCTTATGTATAGAGATGGACACAAGCTATGCATTTTCAAAACATTAATTTGTTACAAGTTTACAAACAAGTAACTCCATTGTTAAAATATTTTTCTCTTACCTCTATGACCTCCTCATACTCCTCGTTGTCTGCCATTTTCACAGAGTATTCCTCTGCCTATCACCTATGCACTGGACATATAACAGATGAAAATATAATATTAGTCCAAAGTATTCAAATATTATGAACTATTAGTCAAGTCCATTATATGTGTGTGTCACGGTGTAATAATTGCTAATACCAATACATTATTTTACTGGTAAGTCAGGAGCAGACCTTTAGCATGTGACTCACAAAAATTAAAGCCATCATAATCTAACTTTATTTCACTTTATTTCAGACTGCAGTGTTACTGGATTAAGTAACATGCTAATATCAGTTACAATTCAAGTTAAATGTATGGAATTTAATGATGACGTCCAACACATATTGAAGAACAAATAAGAGATGTGATTATCTGTTAAAATATATGTTTTGAATTTTCCCACTACAAAATTATCTGGAGAACTCTCCTTATCTATAATATTTATATAGCCCATTATTTTATTTCATCTCTTGTTTGGATGGGATTTTCCTTGGTAAGTTATATTATAACAAGCAAAAATATAATGAAGAAAAATCTGGCATAATTATTTTTAAATGACCTTAAATTAATGAGGTTAATTTCTCTCTTCCCACCGTCAGACTGTATGGACGCTCTGTTTCTTAGCTTTTGTGGCTTTTTTCTATTTTTTTTCTTCAAACCTAGAAAATATAGAAAACCATATCGTTTGGGTCAATATTTGAAATAAAGGTTATTGCTGCAAAATTTGGATAGATTAATTAATGGAATGCTTATGTTATAGGCCCATCAAAATTAAGCTTGCTACTAGACAATACATCCCTATTTCTAACGCTGGTCGTAGATGAAGGTTTGGAACAGCTGCTTTAGTCCAAAGATATCTGCCATGTAAGCTAATACTATGGAGTAGTTGGCTGGTTTCATTTAGCTAGCTAAACTGCAATTCCTTCTGAGGCAAGTGAAGACCAGTACTGCAGGTTAAATATAGGAACATACATTATTGTCCCTTTTTAATGCCAATACATTGGGAAAAAATTAGAAGAAACCTATTTTGTTAAACCAAAGGGCTAACTCATAAAAACAATTCACAAGTGGTATGTCTTGTGAGAAAAGCAGGCTAAAGCTCAGTCTAAGCACAAACATCAGTGGTACATATATGTACTTAAATATAGGGAACGTCTATCCAAACCCCATGTTTTATATCCTCCAGTCATAGGTCCAAGGATTTCTCTTCACTTACTGTGATTTGCAACCACTCAGGGTCCTTTTCATGACTTCTTGCTTAGGCAAAATACCTATTGATTTGCATGGGTAAGTAATGAACAGAGCCCTCAAAAAGCTACAGAATAAGAAACTGCCCAATTGGCTCTAAAGAAAAAATTAAAACCGCTTACCAGCAATATTTTATAAACTTGCCTTAGCAGCAAAGCCTCTCCAACTCTTCCCTCCTGAGAAACACTGGGCAAAAGCAACCCTGATGCATCAGATCCTTAATTATCATGTGGCCAGGCCAGCCAATGAGATTTAGACTTGCTCAAATTTCAGATGCTAAATATACCTAGTGATCCTTTAGAATAGCACCTGTTCAGCAAATCCACAAAGAAAAAGGGAGTTAATCACTTCTTTGGCTTTCAACTAAACCAAAACATATCAGAGTTTTGACTAAACTGCTTTAGGATTTCTTCTGAAATGGATCTTGATTTAAAAAAAGATACATACATTACTGTTGAATGCTGCAGACAAATATCGGTTAGTACCCAGATGGAAAATCCTTTTGTCTGAACGTGTAATGATAATGAATTTGCATTTATACAGCATATTTTACTCTGAGATGGGCCTGAACCAAAACCCCAGAATCCATATGCCCCCTAACACTTTGAAGAAAGGTTAGATGTGGATTTGGACTTAGAGCTTAACTTCACAGCTCAGGGCCATCTCTATTTTCATCCATAGCAATCCTAAAATGCCTAACAAACTTTACTCACAGCGCAAACAATATCTGTTAGTATTATCAAAGCTTATGGAATATCATACATAGGCACACACTGCTTTAGAAACAACCAGTACGTGTTCCTTGCAATGAGAAGTTTGCAATTTAATTCAGAAATATACAATGCTTATGGAAACAATACAGACATAAGATGATAATGGGGCATGCTTCTGTGCAGAAATTTTGGACAGTTAAGAAATAAAGTGTATTATGCATGGATTAAAATAATAGAAATGATAGTGGATAATTATCTAGTTCACTATCAGTGGAGGATTGTTTCCTATACGACATTTCTCGTGTTTTAACCAGTCTATTTTTAAAAAAGACCTAAAATGCCAGTGCTTCCATCACTTCACTTTAGATACTGTTTCACAATCAACAGATCTCACTGTCATGAAGGTTTTCATGAGAGTCATCCTGAACTTCCTCTTCCTTAATTTCATTTAGAAATTCATATTTATAACCCCTTTTACCATCCTTATTAATCCCCTACCTCCAAGGTATTTCTAGTCTTAAGTTACTTGTATATGGTTATCGTATGTGACCCATATATTTACTTCATCAGTCACTTCCTCCATCTCCATCATATTTTTTCACTTCTTTGAACTCTTTCCACTTTGTTAATATCTTTCTGAGGTGCTCAGAAATGAATTCAATATTCCAGGTGGAGTCTCACTAGAGCTATATAAACCAGAATTATCACTTTCCTGCTATATATTCTGATTCTTCTGTGCATACATCCCAAAATTATTTCGGCCTTTTTTTGTCTGAAGTATTGATTTTAACTGATCTGCTACCTACCATACTTCTAGGTCTTTTTCAGCATGACTGCTTTCTAGATTTCTTTTTCACACTGAATGTTTCAGTTTTAGATTACTTTTCCTTAGATGCATTTGTAATAAGGGTGTGACACCCAGAGGTTCTGATAAGGGACTGTATTTTATTTCCTGGACCCAATCACCTGACTTGGGTCAGGGTTACAAAGGTTAAGAGCTCTGTCACATTACAGAACTCTGTATTCACTGAGTCCACTGGTTACTCTGACAGTAAATTTTCCAGACAGAATCTCATTTACTGTCCATGTTTGCACCCTATGTAAGTCTCTTTATGTCATTTCTCTCTCACCTCTACTCCTGCTAGTTTAGTAGCATATCATCTGCAAATTTCTTTATGCTGCTGTTGAGCACAGCACATTAAGGTAGTTACTAAATAAGAGCAAAATGACACACATGCTGCAGGAATCACTTTGCCTGCCATTGAAATGCAACTATTTTGAGTGTGAAACAGGACATCTCTTTAATAGCACACAGAGTCTAGGACTGGAAGTGGACCATTCCATGGCCAGTTAAAATTACAAGGGGAATTTAAGGAGCATAAAATGTGATTACTTAAATTGGAATTTGGCCATATATTTACCACATAGACCATAATTTCTAAGGGTGAAAAAAACTTAGCATTTCCAGTTCACATGGGATTGACAGTAAATCTTTTCCCAGTTTTGATTGTCATGGTTTTCATACTATGGCCCCAAATCTCAAAAGCAAAGCTCTGCAAGAACCATCAGGATTATCTTATTTCTGGTCAAAACAATGAAAAACCATTGAATGATTTCCACTCATGTCCAAAATGGATCCCTTTTGCTCAAAACTCAACACACCTTTGCTTAGGTTTTGTGATGTCTCAGGCTGCATTGCAAAAGTTTACCACTGAGCTAGTCTTGATGTTTCATTCGGATTTCTCTGGAATGTCAGAACAGCAGCAATCAACATTATGTTCCAAATTGGAACATGAACAGTTGGGTGCTGTTTTTGTTTGTTGGTTTGTTTGTTTTTTAAACAAGCACTTCACTGAGTTTCATCTTATTGGTAGAGCTGGCTGGGAATTTTCCATCACAATGTTTTTTCAACAAAATATATGGTTTTCTCAAAATTAAAATTTTTCACAGGAAAATGTCAGTTTTGCTCCCATCAGGAAAATCTGAACAAAATATTTCATATCAGGCCACTTCAACATTGAAGTGTGTCTGCCTGAGTTGTTGTGGTATTTTAGGTGTCTTCTGCCCCTCCGCCCCACCTCACCCCACCAGACTACATCTTCTACAACGCGCTGCAGCCTCCCATGTGGATGAACTTTTATAGTGGATCATGGAAGTTCCATGACTGCAGAGCATAAAGGGAGATATAATCCAACCATGGGGCCTAGACCATAAAAGAGAATTGAGGGCATGAGGGAAACTGTAATATTGCTCCCAATATTGCTCCCAATAGCCAATTTTTCATCAACTTTAGTTATTATTTGAGCTGATCTAGTTATACAAGTGTAGCAGCCTGTGTGGACTTTCTTATTCCCCTACAAGAAGTGCCTTTTGAGAGTGAGTTCATGTTATTTTAGAAAGGGTTTAAACTGGAGTGAAAGGGCTTTCTTTGTCCAGTGTGGGAGTGTTCACATGAGGAGCTGAACCAGTGAGACTATATAGATTTAACTATACCAGTATAACTGTACTGGTAAAACATTTTCACATAGAAAAACTGTTAATGGGACCAAGGGGGAAAAGCCATACTGTCATCTTCTGGGGACCTGGAGCCCTGGAGTAGTGGAGGGGGTTTCATGCCTTCAATCCTTTAATGCCTTTTCAATCCTTGTGTAAGTAAGTGGTTGGAGTGAGATGAAGCAGGAATACATCTTACATGAGGCATACACCTGTATTGAGATGTTTAGTCTCTCTCCCATTGGTCTGGCCTTTCTCAGAGGCCTGGGTGTCAGTGGACAATGACTCTTTGCTTTAGTTTGCATTGATCAACACAAGGATCTGCTTGCCTAGGTTGTTATATTGCTGCCCATCCCATAGAATCTGAGCACATACCTAGATAAAAAATTACAACTGTGACATCTTTTCCCCACCTCTTGGTGAGGGATAGGCTTAGGGGACCATATGTCTCTATGTGGGAAAGGCTGAGGTGTTTAATGGCTCTTTTGCTTCAGTATTCACTAAAACAGTTAATGGTGGCCAGTTATTTAACACAATTAGTATTAATAAGGGGGAAGGAATACAAGCCAAAACAGGGAAAGAACATGTTAAAAATATTTTAGTAAGTTAGATGTATAAGATAATAGGATCATAAGGAATAGCCAGCTTGAATTTGACAAGCACAGATCATGCCAAACCAACCTAATTTCCTTTTTAGATAGTCTTACTGGCCTAGTGGATAGTGGAGAGCAGTAGACATGATATATCTTGATTTTAGTAAGGCTTTTGACATAGTCCCACGTGATGTTCTCATAAGCAAACTAGTGAAATTCGTCTAAATGATATTATAATAAATTGGGTGCACAACTGGTTGAAAGACAATACTCACCGAATAGTTACCAATGGTTCGTTGTTAAACTGGGAGGCCATATCTAGTGAGGTGCCGCCAGAGTCAATCTTGGGTCTGGTTCTAGTTAACATTTTCATTCATGATTCAGATAATGGAGTGGAGGGTGAGTTTATAACATTTCTGGACAATACTCAACTGGGAGGGATTGTGAGCACTTTGGCGGGCAGGATTAAGTTGAAAACAACCTTGACAAATTAAAGAATTGGTCTAAAATCAACAAGATGAAATTCAGTAAAGACAACAGCAAAGTATTACACTTAGGAAGGAAAAAATCAAATGTTCAACTATAAAATGGGGACTAGCTAGCTTGACGGTAGTACTTCTGAAAAGGATTTCAGGACTTATAGTGGATCATAAATTGAATATGAGTCAACAAAGTGATTCAGTGGCAAAAAAGCCAACATCATTCTGGTGTGAATTAACAGGAGTGTTGTATGTAAAACATGCGAGGTAATTGTTCCACTCTACTTGGCGGGAAGGCCTCAGCTGGAGTGCTTTGTCCATTTCTAGGCACCACACTTTAGGAAAGATGTGGACAAATTGAAAAAAGTCCAGAGGAAAACAACAAAAATTAAAAAAAGGTTTAGAAAACCCTAACTCAGAGAAAAGATGAAAAAAAAAACCCGGGTATGTTTAGTCTTGAGAGAGGAATATTGAGGGGGGACCCAATAACAGCTTTCAAATATGTTAAGGACTGTTATAAAGTAGAGAGTGATCAATTGTTCTCCATGTCCATTGGAGGTAGAACAAGAAGTAATGGGTTTAATTTGCAGCCAGAGTGATTTAGGTTAGATATTAGAAAAAACTTTCCAAGTAAAAGGGTAGTTAAGCTCTGGAATAGGCTTCCAAGACAGGCTGTGAAATCCCAATCACTGGAGATTTTTAAGAATGAGTTGGACGTACACTGGTCATGTTCTGGCATATTTGGTCCTGCCTCAGCACAGGGGTCTGGCCTTGATGACCTCCCGAGGTCCCTTCCAGCACCACATTTTTATGATTCTTTGATCACCAGTTGCATTTTAAACTTGCTGCACATTAGACTAATTCTCCATTCCCTTATGCTTCTTTTTATTCTGTTATAATTCCATTGATTTCAAATTATATTTTGGTAGAACTATAAGGAGTCAATCAATCAATCAGTAAGGCCAGATCCCATGACCTCGAACACAGGCTGCCCTCAGGGAGCAAGCAACATTGAACTGTGAGACTGCACAAGTTCTAGAAAAGAGGCTATTAAAGCTGAGGCCTTATTCCATCTATCCTTGCATCTGTATCTTTATCTGTGTGTTTAAAGGTTATCCAGGGAATCTGATGTGGCAAGGATGTCTTCAATTTTCCTGGCCCTGGCTCTTTGCAGGAGGAGCTCAGAGAGTCAGGTCTGCACATTGACTTCAGTGGGAGCTGTGCACAAGCAACTGACAAGATAATGGGCTCCTAAATTTAGTCTCCTCCTGGACTTGAACACAGAGCCATGTCATTAAAGGGATTTCTTTATTGGTTAAGGTCTGTAAACATCAATTTCACGCACACACACAAACCAACAAAAATATTTCCATCGATAATAATCAGAATTTACAGACAGGCAAAGAAAGAAAAATGTTGCTTGGGAACTTATTAGCATTTGAGTGAAGGTTATTTACTTTGGATATTTTGACGTGATATTGACAATTTGTGTTTTAATGGTTATAAAGCTTTAACTTTTTGAATCTCAGCATCTATTGTCATTAAATAATTATTGTCTGACCCGCCACATTTTCCCTCAACTCTGAAAATTTAAATAGAAAAAAAATGTTTTAAACTCAGAATTTGGCACAACTACGGACATTTAAATCGATAAAAGAAAATGCTTAAAAATAAATAAAATTGTAAAAAATAAAAATTAAATATTACCGTGCCTATTTTTATTAACTTTTATTTTACTCCACTTTTGATTCATTAAATTGTCTTGTTTATTTTATTTACCAAAGTCCAGATCTCTTTTTACTCTTCTCTCTCTGTTCTCTGCCAGCTGCCCATGGAATTTAAATCAGCAATCATTTTACAGTGGAAATTTTTGAAGGCAGGAACCCCACTTTTTTTAACACTTATCCATTGTAAGGTCTCATGTACACTTACCACACTATTGGTCTGATTTCCAAGGAAGTGCTGAACACCTGCAAATCTCATTGAAGCCAGTGGAACTGCAGGTGAACATCAGCTTTGAAAAATCAGTTCACATAACTAAAATACATCTATTCCAGTACACACCCTGTGTAAATAGCCTACTTGTGTTGAGCTACTCCTGCTCATTTTCAAAGGACGTTTTGGCTGATGGGTATGTCTAGCCAAAGTCTCTCCTAGACTGTCCCAGCCCTCATGTCCCACCCCTTACAATCCTCTCTTGCACTATGGGCCAGGAATCCTGGAGAGAATTCTTCACATCCTATTCCTTACCTGCACAGTTAAGTCCTACTGAATTGTGGACTTTCACAGCCTTCACCTGGTTTGCAGGATTTAACCCTTAAAGAATTAAGAGGACCCTTGATATTATTAATTAAAAACATTTTGTTTTTCAAACAGTAATCAGTAGTAAAGCTCTCCTTGAATTGATGCCATATTCATTAACAGCATTACAATACTCCAGGTTTCAGAGTTATTATTGTACTTCTCCATTGGTTACAGGCACTTAATGTTTGGCTTGTGACTTATCATTTTTAGCCTTGTGTGATAATCACCTAGAAATGCACTGCTGGCCGTTTCTTATTGCTTAGATATGAACTATGACAAAATGCATTACAGAGTAAGCCATTCTGAGTCAGAGAGGCTACTGTTACCATGGATTGTTGCTTTAATGCCAAGAATTCTTCAGTAAAACAAGAATAAACTTTTTCATACAAATTTCTTGAAGTATTATTTGGAACTGTTTGTTGTGTTTATTATTGATCAAGGAATTTCTATCATGTTTTCTCATGGATAATGTGAGTAAATAAATGAGCAATGTCAATGAGTCAAACTCCAAAAACATTTCTGGGACCTTGGATGCTGTTGAAGTAGTGCACAAGGGTTTCTCCTTCCATTCCCTAATATTAGCTTAGATCAGTCTAATCTGTCTGTCCATCCCCAAGCAGACATCCCCAGATATTGAGTAAGGTCACAGTCATTAAGATGTTAAGGATACTATTTAAATTAATTGCTAGATACACAACTTTCCACATTTCTTTAACCTATCTGTTACCAACAACTTGTGGATCCTTTGTCAAATCATTTTATTTTAAATAAAAAATTAGTCAAAGATGAGTCCTCTTCTCCCCGCTCAATCTTGCTGGTGCTGGTAGATCTCATCGTCTCTGAAAATTGAGCCAACCATTTTGGCACCTAAATTCAGGCAACAAAGTTTGCAAACATTGGCTGAAATGACTTGATCAAGGCCTCAGAAGGAGTAGGTATCAGACTCTGGGTCACAGCTCAAGAGTTCCCAGCACCAGACATGCACTCAAATTATTTGACCAGGCCCCATGTGAAATGACAACTAGCTGAAAAACCTACACAATTTAGCCCATTTATAATTATACTATTGGGTAGTCAATATTCACTTGGGAACAACATATAGTAGCTTTACACCCAAAAGAGTGTTTTAACAGCATCCTGCAAAACAGTCAATTAAAATCATACCGCTACATACATAGAACATCAGCTCTTGCTCAGTTCACTTGCTTCTGTTGCATATCAATCTCACTCATCTTTGGCCCTGGTCCTGCCACTGATGCCACACAGGTGAACCCTTGAGTGTACATGGAACCCACTGACTTCAGTGGGAGTTTGTGTGGGTGCTAGGATCTACCCGAATGTCTACCTTGCATGGTCAAGATTGCAAGCTCCTCTGGGCACAGATCTTCTCCTGTTATTTGCTAGCACATTTCAGATGCTATTAATAGGAAAATAATAATAATTAGGATTATTAGAACAGACATGAGTAGTAAATAACATTATAACCACAAAGCAATGTGATTTGAACATAGAAATGAGGTTTTTTTGAGACTTTCTATCATCTACATTGAGATAGCAACAAAAGCAGGACTAGATGGAAATCATTACGAAAGCAATATGGTTCTTCTATCAACTACATATATTGTAGCGACTCAGACAATTGGGTAGGAAAAGTATTCATACATTTGCAATCAGTTTCAGCCTCTGTTCATTTTCAAAAGAAAGGGGACCAAATCTTTAGTTAATCTCAGTCTTCAATTTAGGCCATTGGCTGCTGACGTCAATAAGAATTTAGCCTAGCTGAGAATGACTACAGGATTTACCCCAGAGGCTTGGGGTGGGGGAGGGTGTTTCGGCCGGATGGTGCAGCGCTCGGAGGGGGGCGGTTGCAGCAGGATGGCGCTTTTTTTTTTTTGCTTGGGGTGGCAAAAAAGTTAGAGCCGGCCCTGCCAGAGAGTGCAAATCTTTTTTTATTACCACAAAACCAAGATGTACCTTTTTTCATTTTGCAAACTCCCTATGGAACTAATGTAGTTGTCAAGCACCAAACTGACTCTCAAAAAGACCTTTATGCTGAAATCAAACACAAGATAATAAGGTAAGAATCTACCTATATTGCAAAAGTAATAAACGGATGGAAAAAGGAGAGATCATATATTTTAATATCAATTGTATCTATATAGTATCTTGAAGTCAAAGACAAAGGAGACAGTAAACCAAAAGACATAGGTAATATAATGCACACAATACAAGGTGACATAGATTAATACTGAACATGTATTGAGAAGTTATTCATTTTCCCCGTTGACATAATAGAAACACATCAAAAGATCATTTGCAAAGATTTTCATGAGCACATGTCCTGGAGGATCAGTTTTCTTCCCCATTGTGAATATCTTTCTTACCGAATCAGACTTTAATTTAAAATAGTACAATTTTATCCCCCCCAAAATGAGGAGTCTTTGTGGCACCTTAGAAACTAAAATTTATTGGGGCATGCTCAGGTTTTCCAAACTGCCAGCCAACCAAGCTAAGGAGGAGATTTTTGGGGGATTATTATTTTATTATATGTCAAGCTACAGAGAGAGAGTTGTGGTGAATTACATGCTATTCATTTGTGTTTGTACATCAGGGAAAGATGGGGATGGCTTTTGGTTGAAAATTTAGAAATCGAAGTCTGTGTGAGTAATAAAATCACCCTGCTGCTTTCCTTTACAGTAGGGTGTTTATTCTGCGTTTGTTGACTAATATTTCCCCCCACGCCCCGCAACTGTTGTGCTTTGTCCTAATCAATTGCTACTTTAACTCCAGAGCTGTCTGCATCTATACACCCACATACTCACCCACAAAAGGTTAAAAATATATCCACGTATATTAACACATGTACCTGTGCATATAGGGAGGAATACATTATAGTCACAGATCCTCCTCACCGGCATCTCTCACCTGCTCTTCTAGTGTACACACATGCCCATGCAAAAATACATCTCATTATGGGCTCAATCCCGCAAGGGGCTGAGCACTCTGGCCCCAAATCAGCCATGCACTAAGCACGTGATTAAGCATCCCAATAGCCCCAGTGAAGCCAATGGACCCGCACATGTGCTTAAAATGAAGCACGTGCATAAGTACTTTAAAGTTAAGTTTAAGCGTATTTAACTGGATCTCCCAATCATCAAATGTTTGTGTTGCTGTAATTTCTGTGTTCAACATGTAAGCCTTGGCAGGGAAATACTTTTGATCCTGCAACTTAATTGACGTAAACTTAGTTACACCATAGCAACCTCTGCAGCTTACATATGGACAACCTGTTTTACTTTAAAATAAAAGTTGCCCATTTCTAAAAATGTGATTCTTTTTATAAATGAAAATCCAAAAAAATCCTTTAACAAACAGAGGACCAAATCATAAGTTCCATTTCCTGACTAAATTCCTATTGACTTGAACAGGATCAGGATTTGGCCCATTGCACATAAGCAAAACTGGATTGGGATTGTCAAAGGCAAATAAAGAAGTTAGTTGTCCAACTGCCATGTATAAACAGGTACACCAGAAGAGCAGGTGAGTTATGACAATGAAGTATCTCTCAGCCCATAATGTATTCCTCCCAGTTCATTGTGAGTGGGGCACCTAACAACCTTGGACTCTTCACTTTTAACTTTACCAAGTAGTGTCTTAAACAATATTCTTATGGAAGGATAGATCTGACATTGTTGACTTCTCCTTTTGCATATTGTTGACTTTTCCTATTGCATCACAAGCAAAGAAACATCTGCACTAAATGACTGATTGTACATAATATACTGGTACAATGTTCAGTAATCCCTCATTACCTGCTATTTCTTCTCCATTCCAGGCTAGTAATTGCACATAGTTTTCCCATATAAAACAGGAATAGCAGGCACACTGTTCTGAGACCTCTTGAAGGACTTGCATTACAGTACCCTGCACTGCTACTTTCTATCTCAATAGC
This sequence comes from Chelonoidis abingdonii, assembly GCF_003597395.2. NCBI lineage: Eukaryota > Metazoa > Chordata > Testudines > Testudinidae > Chelonoidis > Chelonoidis abingdonii. The sequence continues at coordinate 52,875,126 of NC_133778.1, read as the reverse complement.
CACATTTTCTTTGTGCATTTATATATAGACTATCCACTGACTGCCAGAATAAGTTTTATAAATGCTATTCACACCTTTTTAGGAGTGCATGTAAGCCACAGAATAGATATCCCCAACCATCCTCAAGAAAATAAGAGCTTACAAGCTAACAAAGATGGAGCACAAAACAAGGCTGATTGAGACTGTGAATCTCTCCCTCTTCAAAGCTCTGTCTTAGCAAGCTGTAGGTGCAGACACAAGAGTAGATAGATAGATAGAAATGTGACATGTGGGACAGACCAACAGTGCTTTTCCCTATACCACTCATCCTAATCACGTGCATCTGGAACACCAGTACTATATAGATATATGTATATCTTTACCATTGTTCTGCAAATATTGAAGGTGTTGGTCACTTTTAAATAAGTTTATAAAATGGAAAAGTTAAGAAACTGTTGTGTGTCTCAGCATAGGTAGTGAGGAGCGTTCAGTGAGGGCTGAATTCTTGGTTTGTCCATCAGCTATGAAAGGTCTCCAAACTCAACAGAACTCCTATGGTTCTGATGCATGGAAGGGAAGGGTTGCCCAAGAAACAGAGAAGCTGCAAAATGGGGACTCCATAGCTCCCTGGATACTGTGGAGTCAAACTCCACAATAACAATGTCCTCAAGAGTGTGGGTGCTGAAGTGCCAGAATAACTGGGTCATGGGCAGGGCCAGTTTTAGGCTGATTCCCCCAATTCCCCTGAACCAGGCCCCGCGCCTAAGAGGGCCCCGCAGCTTCGGAAGAGGGGCCCTGCAAGGTAAGGCTCTGGAAGACAACTGCTGCTGAGGAAAGACCCTCCGCCTAAGTGCCGCCGGAAACAGCGGCAACAGATTGAGCTACCGCTAACTTGCCACCGCTATCTTCGGCGGCATTTCGGCAGCAGCTTTTTCAAATCATGCCCCGCACATCCTAAAGCTAGCCCTGGTCATGAGCAGTAGAATCACAGGACTGCCAGAGTCCAATGGCCAGAAACCATACACAAGAGACTTCATGGGACTAGAGTTGCTAATACATACCCTGTAGTCTGCTATGTATGGTTTGTGGCTAGTGGAGGCAAGAATTTTGTTGACAGTATGAGTCAAAGCGGTGAGCATTGCGGGAGACATATTTGTTAAGTGGAACCCATTTTTTAGAAATCAAAGTAAATTTAATACTCATAATAGGTTTTGGACTGACAGCCCTGGAAACTGACATCTTCAATTCACAGAAGAGGTACAGCACTGATAAAAGATGCACAAGTTCTTTGTGATGTGGACATTTACCCACTAGGAACTGGACTGATACCACTAACTCATTTCATCCATCCACCAACCTCTTGACTGTAATGATCAAAGATGGGCCTGAACTCAGACCTCAAACAGTCCCAAGCTTCAAGGTGTTTGAATAGAGGATCAGCACATTACATCCTGGGGTCAATCATTTGTGGTGACTTTTTACCAAGGCAAGATACACACCAGTGACCTAAAGGTAAACGGCTTGATAGCTTTCCCTTCCAAGTCATTGCAATTGGAGATGCCTGTAGGAGAAGGAGCACTGGAGTCAAAGGTACTTTTACCCATACCCAACTTTTGCAGAAGCCATTTGGCCATTTCTATCTGCAGTTAACTTTCTTATCCTCTTGGTGTCTCATCTTGTAACTTATGACTTATGACAAATACTTGCCCAGTACTTTAAAAATACCATTTACACGTTCTTAGGGAAAGAGATGGGTCTTGTGTAACAATATGCACTGCACTTTTCACTCCTATGCTGCTGCTCATTTTTTCAAGGTATTAATAGACAATATTAGATCATGGCAGATAATACACTGAGAGGTAATGCAGTCAAAACTCAGAGATCAGATCACCTATCGTCTCTTATTTTTTGATCATGACAGATTATGACTGCATCATAACCCACTAGAATTCTGATATTTAAACCAAGTGCTTAACATACTGCAATGATTCAACAAGACTCTGTATGTCAGGGGAAGGACAGGGTGGAGGTGGTGCTATGGATGGTGAAACATACACTTCAAGGACAGAACAACACTTCCTGATGTTTCTGGGCAAAAAGAGACCTGTCACCTACTGAGTAAATTAAGAGGTTAGGAAATTATTTGCATTCTAAAGCTGTGTTTTGACCAACATACACTTTTTGTGAATTCATCTGGTTTCTTTTGCATGACAGGGCCAAAATGCACACTGCATGACTGAATACAAACTACCCCAATGATTGAGGGCATTTGGATGCAGGGCTTTGGTTTCAGGTCTCTCTCTAACAGAAAACATGAGAATAAAGCAACCCATGCTGTTCTCTTCCATATCTTGGATCTAGTGGAAAGCCAGTGCCACAACAGTTCAGCTATGAAACTGAGTTACTTGGAATCAAGGAAAAGTATGCATTTCATAGAAATGTGTGGCTCATCTGCTTCATGTTTGCTGTGTTCACATACATGTGCTAGGTGTTATTCCACCCTCAATCAGCATGTGTTTTCTTAAGATGGTCTGTGACAGGGTTAATCTAAAATGCTAAACTCTAAATTGCCTCCACTGGGGAATATTTCAAGCACCATTTAGAATGGACTCAAAGAAAAAACTGTGAAAACAATATGAGTGGTTCCCAAACATCTGACAGTCTCTACAGAGAAGACTGCATAAGAACTAGAGAAATCAGATGAATGAATCAGTCTCTGCCCTTCCACCCAACTCTCTAACTCATTATGAAGAACCCACACTGGGATTCTTTTAAATGCAAAAAATCAGTGCTGCATTTATGGGACCACATCATAATGTATGCAGTAGATCACAGGCCAGACACTTATACATGGCTAACGCTAAAACTCTCTTTTACAACTGGAACTGATCTCTTGCCATTTGTGGTGGTTTTCCACAGTTCACTAAGAACACCACAACCTGCACCTCAGTTTTTACTTTAATATTTCCCTTTAAGACTCACTTTAAGGCTTATCAGAGAGATGATCTCAAGCATAGCCCTCCTGCTAATGCTGAGAGGAATCCTAACATACAACCACAAGGAGCAGTTGGCTTCCCCCACCCAAGCACTGAGGGAAAAAACAACAAGAAAGGCCTACTTTGGAAAAGCAGCTCTCAGAAAGCAGTAAGGAAGAAACAGCTCTGATAGCAATGGATGGGTTTTCCTGATAATACATTTTGGGTTAGTTTTGGATTTCTTTCATACAACCCCATACACTTCAGCAGATAAATTCTAACTTTAGTATATTTACATAATATAAGAGGTAAGGAAACAAAACACCAGGGGGTGAAATCCTGGACCCATTGAAGTCAACTCCCATTGACTTCAAAGGAGACAAGATTTTACTCAGGATACCTAGTTTTTACAAAAGCATATTGCCTATCAACCTGCTGTTAAAAAGTATGTAATGTTTCCTTTGAAATTGTAACACAGGGAATTATTTACAGGGTTTTATATACTATGGAATTATTTGAATCTAGGTTTTCACACAAACCTTTTCTCACATTTGTAAGTTATGGGGCGAAACAATCTACATGGAATTGAAGTGAGTCTTTCAAATGCTGGTGAATAATTTTTAATGGTAGCTGTGACTTCTAACAGATATACATTTCCATTAACTCCAAGGTGAACTAGTTTTCTAAGAACATTCCTACTGAACTATGTTCAGACACATAATACAATAAAACAATATGGAAAATATTTGCTGTGCATGTTTAGCATCTTTATTTTTGTCATCAGCAGAGGAAAGAAGTAGTCCTGGAACTCTGCGCAGTTTCTCTCATATTCTCCAGTTTCCTCCTCCTCACCATTCCTTAGTTTACATTCATATCTAGCTTACTGGTGAACAGAGCAATTACCTCTGAAATTTTAGAAATAATTACAGCCTATTATGAGAGTTGGCTTTGTCAGATTCAACCCAGAGGAATTTTTTATTCAAGGATAAAATACTGGTTTACAATGGCACTACTCAGGGCCGCCCAGAGGATTCCGGGGCCTGGGGTTTTCGCGGTGGGGGGCCCCTGCTTCGGCGGCAGAGGGTCCTTTCGCTCCGGGACCCGCCGCCAAAGTGCCCTGCCTCCGAATTACCGCTAAAGTGGGACCCGCTGCCGAAGCGCAGCCGGGTCTTCGGGACACTTCGGCGGCGGGTCCCGGAACGGAAGGACCCCCCGCCTCCCAATTACCGCGGAAGACCCGGCTGCGCTTGGGCGGTAATTCGCCAGCGTGGGGTCCTTCCACCCTGGAGCAGAAGGACCCCCCGCCGGTGACGACCGGGAAAGGAAGAAGCTCTGGGGGCCAGGCCCCGCGAGAGTTTTCCAGGACCCCCGGAGCGAGTGAAGGACCCCGCTCCAGGGGCCCTGAAAAACTCTCGTGGGGACCCCTGCGGGGCCCGGGACAAATTGTCTCACTTGCCCCCCTCCCCCGGGGCGGCCCTGGCACTACTAACCCTAAAGAGCTACTCTGAGATAAAATGCTGTAATCAGGAGCCGTGGCAGAGACTTGAAAGCCAAGTAATAGAAAAAGAGCATTGGTATCACTATATTGGAGGACTGAAAGTAAGCCACAATCCCAAACCCCTTGAAGTCAATGGTAGTTGCTGGGGAGGGTTTCAGTGACTTCACGGGATTTAGAATAAGTCCTTTAATAGGGAATCGGGAATACCGGCCTGACCGTTCCAACCGCTGGAGCTTTATTCTTTTCGAGCAGAAAGAGCTTGATTGGCACTTGCCCTGAACAAGAGGTAGCAAATAGCTGCACTGCCGCAGGGGCAGACCAGAAGTGAGAACTCCCGCCTTGCTGCATGAGTGGATGGAGGCTTGATCTGCCGCATCCTTATTATACCTGTCCCAGGTTTCTTCCATTTGTGGACTAGCTCAGCTGTGCTGACTGATGTATGGGGATAGGGGGCGGGGCAGGAGGGCAACAAGGCAAAGCCATGATTCTGTTCATTCCTTGCATACATGTACAGGAAAGAGTACAGCCTTGTAAAGGCTGTATGACTATGTGCATGTGTACCCACACACACACACACACTCACAAAATCACAATGAAGGTCGCCTGTGCAAGGGACACTGTACTGCTGTGATGGCCAGCATTCTGACTGGCAGCAATGACTGAAGTGGGGACCTGTGGAGGGAAAGTGTTATTCTTTACAGTTTGCACTACAGCCCAGTTCTTTAGCTGAAGCTGTAACAGATTCTTATCTTCTGTAAATTGGGCACGAAGGGGAAAACAAACTCACCAGTGGTTTGCACCACTTCATAAGGTGGCTCACAACTTTGAGCCCAAAATTATTTGTTATAATAAATGCTCTATAAATGAAGAAACATATGGCCAAATGTAGAAAAAAATATTCTACTTTGATATCTCCTCTCTCTTTTGGTTAAACAAGTAAAAATACAGTAAATTAAAAGTGATTTAAGTGGGAAAAAAATTAACTTACTATGAACTCGAGAGAAAACTTTTGCTTTTAAAAGTCTCTTTTTCTTCATGCTAAGTAGGTTTCTATTGTATTTTTGGGACAATTTATTAAAAAACTGGCCAAGAAAGGTGTATCTAGGTGGCTTCCAGACATGCCTGGGACCCTATGCTGGCTCTGACATGTGGCCTTCAGCAAGTCACTTAACCATGCTGCCTCAGTGACCAGGAGTGCTGGAACAATTTGTACAGTAGGGGTGCTGAGAGCCATTGAACCAAACTGTAAACCCTGTTTATATGATGAAAACCACTTCAAGCCAGGGGGTGCAGCAGCGCACCCAGCACTCCTAGTTCCAGCACCTATTTGTGCAGTAAGGAGAATACTGACCTTTTGCCCTATCCAACACTATTATTTTTATTGTTCCAAATCATTCACTTGTGACACACAGAGATAGCCCAAAGCAGCACAAAGGCGCAAACAACCTTATGTAGTTATGGAGAGCTGAATGCTGGACCACTATACAAGAGTGGACTCTCCTGGTTCTTCCCATGTCTCCTCTCGCCTGACATATCAGACCATGCTCAAGCAGGAACTTCCCACTTCCTCTCTCCTCAGTCTTCCTTTAATTGAGCTTTCTCTGTCCTTCTAAGGAAACTTGACTCCTTTCCAGAGAGACCTGCTAATTGAGCACCTCCGGATGCCAGCACATGAGCTCCCAGGCTCCTCTTAACCCTCTGAATAGCCGTGTGAGGTTTACACTCCATCTCAGCTGCCCTTGAAGAGGATGTAACTCCTGCATTGCTCTGTGCTTAGCATGCTTTACTGAAGAGTATCAAGCAGAATGTGGCTGTGGCTCAGCCCTCTTTTCACTCACTTCACAGAAGCTAGTGCTGACAGAATCCTTGCACTCTCTGAGCTGAAGACCACCATTGTACCTGACCCCTTATACACCCACATAACAACAAGGCACAATTTGGACCTCTCCATTGAGCAAAATATTGTAAACATATTTAACTCTGTGTCAGGTGATTACTTAATATTTCTCAGGTGTATAGAAGATAACTAGTAAAAGACTCAAAATCTAACAGCAAAAAAATGCTATGGGATAATAGGGCAGGTCCTCTCCTGGATCAGTAATTGGTTAAAAGACAGGAAACAAAGGGTAGGAATAAATGGCCAGTTTTCAGAACAGAGAGGTAAACAGTTACGTCCCACAGGGATCTGTACTAGGACCAGTGCTGTTCAACATACTCATACATGACCTGGGAAAAGGAGTAGACAATGAGATGGCAAAATTTGCAGATGATACAAAATTATTCAAGATAGTTAAGTCCAAAGCAGACTGCAAAAGGTTACAAAGGGATTTCACAAAACCGAGTGACTGGGCAAGAAAATGGCAGATGAAATTCAATGTTGATAAATGCAAAGTAATGCACATTGGAAGACATAATCCCAGCTATACATACAAAATGGAGTCTAAATTGGCTGCTATCACTCAAGAAAGAGATCTTGGGTCATTGTGGATAGTTCTCTGAAAACGTCTTTTCATTGTGCAGCAGCAGTCAATAAAGCTAACAGAATGTTAGCAACAATTGGGAAAGGGATAGATAAGACAGAAAATATAATCATGCTACTATATAAATCCATGGTATGCCCACTTGAATGGTGTGCAGTTCTGATCACTCCATCTTAAAAAAGATATTAGAATTGGAAAAAGTACAGTGAAGGGCAACAAAAATGATTAAGAGTATGGAACAGCTTCCATACAAGAAGGGATTAAAATGATTGGGACTGTTCCTCTTGGGAAAGACGACTAAAGGGGGATATGACAGAGGTCTATACAGTCATGAATGCTGTTGAGAAAGTGAATAAAATCTGTATTTACTTCTTCATATCACATAAGAAACAGGGGTCACCCAATGAAATTAGCAGGCAGCAGGTTTAAAAACAAACAAAAGGAAGTATTTCTTCACACAACGCACAGTCAACCTGTGGAACTTGTTGCCAGGGGATGTTGTGTAGGCAAAACTATAACGGGGTCCAAAACTAATTAGATATGTTCCTGGAGGATAGGTCTATCGATGCCTATTAGCCAAGATAGTCAGAGATCCAACCGTATGCTCTGGGTGTCCCTAGCGAGCCTAGCCTCTGAGTGTCAGAAGCTGGGAATGGATGACAGGGGATCAATCACTTGATGACTGTCTGTTCTGTTTATTCCCTCTGAAGCACCTGGCATTGGTTACTATTGGAAGACAGGATAATGGGCTACATGGGCATTTGATTATGTTCTTATATTTTTATGTAACAGTTACATAAGTAGACACTGGCAGATCTAGAAAGAAAGAAAGAATCATGTCAATCCATCTCCAGGAACACACACAACAGTGCTTAAAATAATCAGTGATTGTACCATGCAAGGATTAATGGTTTGGATTTTTTAGAGGAAAATAAGATCTGGTCTGAAGTAGGATTTTGGAATTCTCCTTTCTTCTTTACTATGATATTAGCACTATAGTTTTCTTATAAAATATTAGTCTTACCCACAGTCTGTATCTCACATTTTGTTCTCCATGTGAAATACATGCAGATCAAACACTGGGGAGCCAATTTGTGAATAAGAGATGCATAGGTCAGATGAGAGAGGAAAATTTTGCCCTAATTTTCACTGCTGGTAACACTTTCTCAAAATTTTATCTTGTGCATGAATATATATATCAATATTGTGGCTTTCAAAACCACATGCATAGGGTTGTAACACAGTTACAGAAGTGCACAGCCCCAGAGTCAGATCCCAAACATATTCTGGCTGCAGTAGCAGGAGACCTTCAGGCTCATATTGAGAATGGCCTATCGGCAGGTAATTACTACAGCCTTTAAATTAAGTGGGTATGGACAAGGCTGGGACTGGGGCTCGGACTATGCCATATCATGTTCCCTTTAGGGTGCCTTGTGCTATTGGAAGCTATAACATGCCTCCAACCTTGACCTCAGGAATCAGTAAGCACCAGGTTGTGGTTATCTCCTGCATGGGTGTGCAGGAGAAAGACTCCTGAGCTGTTTCTCCCCTTCACTCCACCCCACACAAGAAGCCAAAATGTAACCAGCAGCAGAGACCAACCTGAACTGTGTCAAACTTGTTGATTTCATTTTGCAAGGTTCCAGCAACCCTGTCCTTTGGTAACAGCACTTGTGGATCCATGCCCCAAACTTTCACTGTGAATTCAACACAAACCATAATCATGAGTTCTGCATGGCATCATGAGAAATCACAAACCAACCAGCTTAATTCAAAACTCAGCCCAGGTTCAGAGCATTCAGCAATTCTCAGGATCAGACCCAGTGTATCTAAAAAACACTTGGCTGTAGATAAGTTTTAAATGACTTTGGATAGCTTTGCAAACATTCCACACTGCCCTACTAGATCAATAGAGGGATAAATACAACTATGCTCTTAAGTCATTCCCCATCGTAAATTACTAGGGAAAAATATGCTTTTGCCTTCAGCAGAGATTACCCTAATTAGTCATGTTTTTGCAGTCATTTCGGCATCTCTTCTGCCTTCCAAGTGAACATGCAACTCACATTGACATTACTGAGAGTTATATATGTCCATCAAAGTGGGCATGAGGAAATAAACCAATCTTTGTAAGTCAACTTTAGACCTTATGCTCCCAACCCTTTCACAGAAGGCTAGTTGTTTCCTTCAAAAACTTTAAATGAACTAGAAATGAAGATGTTGAGTCTGAATTAGAGAATTATCGCCAATATATAGTTCAACTGTGGAGGAAGGAAGTGCTACTTGTCTTCTCTATAACATCCAGTTTTCCCAAATTTCCTATATATTCACGTATGTTTCCTTCAAAAAGATCTCACTAGCAGCACAGTGCCACTTGTCCATTCGCCTTCTTAGCTGCTTTGCTTCTGCTAAATGCAAGACTAGTTCCAGTAGCAACAAAGTGGCTGAAAAGATAAGGTAGCTGAAAGGGGTGGGAGGGAAACATACTTAAGAAGCATGCCCTGATGGAATCATCTGGGAGAAACATGAGAATTTGCAGGAACATGAGATAAATATTTGGCCATGACCACAGTTGTCTGACTAAGACCTCCTGTCAGCTGCTCACAATCCAATTCCCTTGTCTCTAATCTGTTTAGTCCTACAGGTAACAGCCAACCAATTGGTATTAAAGGACACCCCTTTATTAACAATAACCATTAAATGCAACATCCTCCAACAATAATAATTTAACAGTAGATGACTGAACTTAGTTGGATTTCTCTCTACAGTTAGCCAAGATTTGTAGCTAGCATGTTATCAGCACACAGATTATTTTCAAGGCACCTGGCTGAAAGCCTTTACAACCTGCATAGCCCAACCAAACATCGCAATGCACAATTGGATGAAAATGCAGATCCTTCTGGAATTGCTCACTGGCAATTGATAGAGAAATTGCTTTCCTTAAAAACTACTATATACAAGTCTTGTCTATATTTCCACTCATTCAAAACCCATTTTTAGACATTTACAGAACTCTGTTCTTTAAGTTATATTGATTGTACATGGTACACTAAACTAGATGCCAACTTAAAAAGCCAGCATGGGAAAACACTGTAACATGCTTGGTACTTCTCAGACATTTTAATGTAGTTCTGGAAATAGGATATTATTTCTAGGTGCAGTAGTCTTAAGATTGAGACTACTAGCCAGTTATTAAGATGTCAATAAAGTGTAGAAATAGCTCCCAATGACAGAGTGCTCTATGAGAGGCCATGGGCAACAATAGCTACCCAGAGTTATTATTCTGTAGTATCTGAGTAGCAGCATTAGTCAACCATGAACAATCTCTGATAGCTCTAACTGCTAAACTCTTTGGTGGCTCTGGATACTTAACAATAGACCCACTCCATTGCTAAAATTAGTAAGATCAGGTTTCATTCTAATAGGGAATGTAGCATTCACAAGAGAATTACATCTCCCAGCATGCATCATAAATTCTATTTGTTAGCTCTGATACTCTAGCTAAACACTAAGAGCCAATCCATACCTGCTGTAAATCAGTATAGACTAAGGGCTAACTTCTCTGCTAAGCTTCTGACATTCACACTGTCATAAACAGATAGCTAAGGGTTAATGTCTCTTTCACCTGGAAAGGGTTAACAAACGACACCTGACGAGGGGACCAATCAGGAGACAAGATACTTTCAACTCTGGCTGGAGGGAAGTTTTTGGGTGTGGGTCCTTTGTTTTTAGTCTGTTGTCTCTCTGGGCTCTGAGGGTGATCACACTATCTCCAGGCTCTCTAATCTTCTGTTTCCAACTTGTAAGTACAGGTAGAAAGACAATATAGGCTTTTACATTGTTTTTC